>NW_027186434.1:16685-32641 GCF_028583685.1 Petaurus breviceps papuanus
ATATATATATATATATAATTATCCTGAAGCCTTAGAACAAGAAGGGAGAGTAGAAATAGAAAAAAAAAATCCACTGATCACCACCTGAAAGAGATCCTATGAGGACAATACACAGGAATATTATAGTCAAAATCTGAAACCCCCAGCTCAATGATGAAATATTGAGTTAGAAGAGAAAAAAAATAATTATGGCAGTGCCACAGTTACAATGAACCAATACCTAGCAAGGGGTTCTTGAGGGTGGGGGTGGTGGTGAGGTTAAGTAATAGGAGAGGAAGGTAACAGATATAAATAAAGTAGAGGAGTCAGGAGGGATAGGAAATGAGATGCACAAATATAAAAATAAAAATTAGGAGCAGAATCCATTAGAGAAAGTATATGTTGGTGTGTGTATGTATATATTTTTTACATATATATATACATATATATACATGTATGAATATATCTATATTTAAACATATCCATGATTATTTGTATCCTGGGAAGGAAGTGGTAGAGGAAGGTGGAAAAAGAACAAAGTAAAAAGTAGTGTACATTGTGATGTTCACATGACATTCCTTTTTCTTTTTTTATTTTATATTCAAGTTTTTATATTTAATTTTATGTTTCTTTTCACATTCTGTATTTAATTCTAAAATTAAAAAAATGTTAAAAATTTTTTATATATACCTGGGGAATAATAAAATGCTAAATTAATTTAAAAGTATGGAAATGCATACATCACTCCATTGAGGAATAATAAACCAGATAAAAGGTAGATACTACTGGATATTTCTTTTGTCAAGGTCTAGGTCATTGAATAAAGTATAATGGATGAGAAAAAAATGATGGCAATAAATTATTTGGAAAATTTTGAGAACAATAGACATAGACATTCAAATGTCTATGTTGTCTCCATGGACAGACATTGATGATTGATTGAAATGCCACACTTTTATATGTCAGTGAGTACGGTGGTAGGTGTACCCTTTCAGCTTATTGGAAAATCCAGCTCCTCTCTGATTTAATTGGGAAGTTTTTTAAAATAGCCCAGTTAAAAAAAAAAAGAAAGTTTCTTCACCCATTTTTGAAGAGGCTCCCCAAAATTAACTCAGCTGGACATTAGATTACAGACAGAAAGACCATCATCAGGACTATAGTAGAAGACTTTTTAACTTCTTAGAAACTGAATTGGCACTTTATTGACAAGACCTATCTTTACATAATTGAGCACACTTTAGTGGGGAATCAACATAATATGAATATAATTTATTGAAATTATCCTTTTTAAATGATGTGAATAACCTCCCCTCAAAAAAGTAGATTGGAATTACAATATAAAGTTCATCCACATTTAATAAGTTTTATAAAATCTAAGCAGATGCCTTAAAAATTAAAAGTGTGACTTCAGATCTATCTGTCTAACTCTCACATACATTTTAGGTATTCTCATCAGTAAATTAAAAATGAGATAGAGAAAGAAAGACAGAGACAGAGATATAGGAAACAAAGACAGAGATAGAGGCAGACACAGAGACTGTCAGCAAGGCAGGGCCTCAAAGAAAACTATAGAAACAGAGAATTTTTATTTTAAAAGGAAAAAAAAATGAACAGCAACAACAAAGCTTTTCTGATCAGATAAAAAAGGGAGATAGTGGAAAATCATTCCTTTGGTAATGATGGTAATGAAACCTGCAAATTTCAGCATTGATCAAGGATAACTTTTAAAATATTAGTCATATAACATTTAAATTACTCATTTAAAAAGTTAAATCTTTTATTGTTAGATTACAACAAACTTTATGCTTTCGCCTGAAGTAGTGAATATAGTGTCAGAGATTTTTTTAAATAACTCTAACATTTTCATCATGCTAAAGATGGCAAAATTAATATATTTGAAAAGGTGCCAACCATCAGAGATTTCATATGTATGTATATATATGTATATGTGTATGTGTATATATGCATATGCATGTGTATATGTATACATATGTAAATAGATGTATAGATGTGAATGTTCCTGATAAACTATTTAGTATGCCTAAATGATAATTTCTGGTGGACATTGTTGGTAGTTCCACCATTTTACCTAGAACACAGGAATTACATTAATTCTCATATTACTTGCATGCAACAGTACTTAAAAATTATTTTTGACTTTATATGTCCCTCCAAACAAACTACATGATAAATTTAGATTCCAATTTAATATCAGAAAAATAGTTTCCTCTTCCTTCTGACTCTTTAACATTACAATATCTCAGGGGTTGGAGCCAAGATGAGAGAGTAGAAACAAAACTTCTGCTCTGGATTCTACCTCCCCTGATACATGTAAAAATGACTCTAAAAAATCTTTAGAGCTACAGAACCCACAAAGTGACAGAGAGAAACAAATCTCCCACTGAAGGAAGCCTGGCAGGCTGGCAGTAAGGGTCCATTGCAGTATGCTGGGAGCTAAGCACAGTCCCAACTGAGGCACAGTTTTTGCCCCAGGGATGTAGCAACCAGCAGCAGCTGGAGCAGACTTCACCCAAGTAAATCACCAGCAGCTGTAGCAGTTTCTAGACTTCTCAATCTACAAGTGGCAAAGACAAAGTAAAAGGTCAGTGTGGAACTTAGTTCAAATAAGTGGAGTGCATTCTGGCTGCTACCCCCAGGGTGAGAAGTGGAGAAAGAGCAGTGGCTGCAGCTTGCTGGTGCATGGCTACTTCAGAGCTCCTGGTCTGCAGATTATAGAGGGACCAAGCAACCATTCAGAGCATAATCACTCTTGCTTTGGCCTGCTTGGATCCGTATCACAGACTTGGGTGGCAGTCCTGGGGTGTGTGACAGGTGAGCTAGAGCATGTGGAGGCTCTAGAGAGGGCATCCATCTAATAGCTCTGGCAGCTGCAAAAACCTTAGCACTTTGAGACATAGCTCTTTGCATGCTGGAAGCAGAGTTCTCATGACAAGAGTTCAAAAGTCAAGTAATTGGCTGCCAATATGAGCAAGCAACAGAAGCAAAAATAGATGATATAGTCTTTTTTGGGGGACAAAAAGGATAAATGCATGGAGTGGGACGAAGAGAGAGAAGTCAGAACTGCTGCAACAAAAGCCTCCAAGAAAAATATGAATTGGTTATAGGACATGGAGGAGCTCAAGAAGGATTTTGAAATTCAAGTAAGTAGAAGAAAAATTGGGAAGAAAAATTAGAATGATGCAAGATAATCCTGAAAAGCAAGTCAATAGCCTACTAAAAGAGACCCAAACATACACTGAAGTAAATTACATCTTAAAAAAATAGACTAGCTCAAATGGATATAAAGGTCAAAAAAGCCAATGAGGAGAATGATTTAAAAAGCCAAATCTGCCAGATGGAAAAGGAGTTTTAAAAACTCATTGAAGAGAATATCTCCTTCAAAATTAGATTGGAGCAACTGAAAGCTAATGACTTTGTGATAAATCAAGATAATATAAAACAGATCCAAACAAAAGAAAAAATATATAGAAGGCAATGTGAAATATCTCATTGGAAAAACCACTGACCCAGAAAATAGAACCAGGAAAGATAATTTAAAAATTATTGGTCTACCTGAGAGCCATGATCAAAACAAGAGCCTAGACACCATCTTTTAAGAAATTCTCAAGCAAAATTGCCCTGATATTCTAGAACTGGAGGGCAAAATAGAAATTGAAAGAATTCACCAATCACCTCTTGAAAAAGATCACAAAAAGAAAATTCCTAGGAATATTATAGGCAAATTCCAGAATTCCCAGGTCAAAGAGGAAATACTGCAAGCAGTCAGTAAGAAACAATTTGAGTATAGTGGAAACACATTCAGGATAATACAAGACCTAGTAGCTTCTACCTTAAGGGATCAAAGGGCTTGGAATATGATATTCTGGAGGTCAAAGGAGCTAGAACTAAAACAAAGAATCAACTACCCAGCAAAATTGAGTATAACGTTTGAGGGAAAATATGGTCATTCAATGAAATAGAGAACTGTCAAGCATTATTGATGAAAAAAACCTGAGCTGAACAGAAAATTTGATTTTCAAATAAAAGAGGCAAGAGAAGCAAGAGAAGGTAAACAGGAAAAAGAATTCATAAGGAACTTATTAAAGTTGAAGTATTTACATTCCTATAAGGAAAAACAATAATTGTAACATAAGACTTTTCTCAGTATGAGGATAGCTGAAGGGAAAATATATGTGTATGCATATGTATATATCTATGTATACATATATATGTATAGGAGGATGTATGTGTATATAAATATATATGTGTGTGTGTGTGTGTGTGTGTGTGTGTGAGGGCATTTGTATGTTCATGTATACATATACAGAGGGCACAGGATGAGTTGAATATGAAGGGATGATATCGAAAAAATAAAATTAGGAGGTGAGAGAGGAATTATTGGGAGAAAAAAAAAGGAGTGATAGATTAGGGTACATTATCTCATTAAAAGAGACAAGAGGAAACTGTTACAATTGAGGGGAAGAGTGGGAAGGTGAAAGGGAATGGGACAACCTGATTCTCATTGAATTTGGCCTAAGGAAGGAGTAGCATACACATTCAATTGGGTGTCTTACCCTATGGGAAAATAGGGGATAGGGGATAAGAGGGGGGAGGGAGGATAAAAGGGAGGGCAGATTGTGGGAGAGGGTAGTGAGAAACAAACATTTTTTGAAAAGGGATAGGGTAAAAGGAGAAAACAGAATAAGTGGGGGGGGCAGGATAGGATGGAGGGAAATATAGTTAGTCTTTTACAATATTACTACTATGAAAATGATTTGGGTAACTACACATGTACAATCTATATTGAATTGCTTATCTTCCCAGTGGGGGTGAGTGAGGAGGAAAGAAGGGAAAAAAATCTTGAACTCAAAGTTTTAAAAACAAATGTTTAAAAAAATTTTTTTTTACATACAACTGGGAAATAAGATATATAGATACTGGGATACAGACACCTATCTTTGCCTACTAGAAAGTTAGGGGGTTTGGGGGAGGACATAAGAAATAATAGATTGAGGGAAGGGGTATTCAGTAGGCTTGCTATTTTGGGGTGGTGGTAGGGGAAAGATGGGGAGAGAAAAAAATTGTAACTCAAAATCTTGTGGAAATGAATATTGAAAACTAAAAATAAAAAAAAAAACATTACAATATCTCAAATTTGTGACTTGTTCTGAGATATTAACTCCTGGTTAATGATCAGGATATTGATACTAAATAATAAGGGGCTTTTTCAGTTAAAGAAAGAAACACTCAGGTCATATTGTCAGATAAAAATATTTAACTTCTTTATTTTACAGATCAGAAAACTGAGGAATTCCTGTGTAGAGGCAGGGGAAGAGTATTATTTAGAAATTATTAACATTCAAGATCCCAAATTGTTTATTTTAATTGAACTACATTCATATGATTGATTACTTTAACAAATTTATAGAATTGGGGTCATTGTTATACTCATATCAACCTAGCACCTCAGAGGAAAAGCCTTATGATAGAAATCTCCCCTACGTCCTACCCCGCCAAAACCATTCTCTTTCTTCTGTTTTAACTGCTACAGCGTTTATTTATTGCTCTTATAATGGAGAATAAGGACAAAATAGCAGTCTGCTTAGGGTGCATCATTTTCCATGCAGAAGCTTCTAGAGAACATGCTTCCAGGAGGAGTTGTGATATCTGTCATGGATTTTCCTGGGAAAGAAATTACATATAGCATTTATAAAAATTCTATAAGTGTTTCTGGCTTGTTAATTATGTGGAGAGCAGCCTTTTTGATTGACTAATTTTAGAAAAACTAGAGATTCTGTCTAAAGTTCTTAGTTGGCCTCTGACTTCTGCTTTCTTGATTGGACCTCTTCTTAGGTTGACGCCTTCTGGTGACTTTATATGTCAAAGTATACTCTTATACCATTTTCAAAGAGCTTTGTTTCTTGTTTGCTTCTTTTAATTCCTTTAGTTTTTTTTTTCTTGTCTTATTGCTATAGCTAGAATTTTAATAAAACATTGAATGGTGGTGATAATGGGGACCCTTGCTTCACTTCTCATGTTTTTCGACAAAATATTCAGCTTATGCACATTACAGATAATGCTTACTGATGGTTTTAGATAGATATTACTTATTGTTCTAAGATAAGCTCCATTTATTTCTATGCTGTCTAGAGGTGGTTTATCTTCCTTTTATTTTGTTATGAATGGCTGTTGTAATTTTTAAAGGGTCCCCCCCATTTGTTGAAAAAATTCTATGATTTCTAGTGCTTTTATTACTGATATGGTGAATTATGTTGATAGTTTTCCCAATATTGAAATAGCCCCACAATCCTGGCATGAATCCTGCCTAGTAATAGTATATGATCCTTGTGATATATTGTTGTAATGTACTAACTAGGACTTTATTTTTGCCTCAATGTGCATTAAGTAATTGGTTTATAGTTTTGTTTTTCCCATTTTGGCTCTTCTTGTTTTAAGTATCAGCACTATATTTGTGTCATAAAAGGACTTTTATAGGACTCCATCTTTTTCTTGTTTTTCAAAGTAGTTTTTATAATATTGAGATTATATTTTAAATGTTTGGTAGAATACACTTGTGAATTCATTTGGCTCTAGGAAATTTTTTCTTATGGGATTCATTGAAGACTTGTTCAAATTTCTTTTTCTAAGATTGAGTTATTTAAGTATTCTATTTACTCTTCTGTTAATCTGGGCCATTTATATTTTGTAAATATTCCTTCATTTTATTTTGATTTTCAGATTTGCTGGAATATAATTGGGCAAAATAGCTCACTAATAATTGTTTTAATTATTGTTTTAATAATTGTTTCCTCTTCATTGGTGGTGAATTCGCCCCTTTCCTTTTTGGTACTAGAGATTTTGTTTTCTTCTTTATTTTTTTACATCAAATTAATCAATAATTTATGTATTTTATGTTTTTTCCATAAAATCAACTTCTAGTTTTATTTATTATTTCAGTGGTTTTCACACTTTCAATTACAATCATCTCTCCTTTGTTTTCAGGGTTTCTAATCTGGTATTTAATTGAGGATTTTTAGATTGTTTCTTTTCTATTTTTTTACTTACATGTTCAGTACCTGCCTTTTCTCTTTTTATTGATGTAAGCATTCAGAGATATAAATTTTTGCCTAAGAATTTTTTTGGCCCCATCCCACAAATTTTTGTATTTTGTCTTCCTCTTTTCATTATATTTAATGAAATTATTATCTCTGATTTGTTCTTTGACCCACTTCTTCTTTAGGATTTTTTTAGTTTCTAATTTATTTTGATCTATATTTCCACTTTCCTTTATTAAATGTATTTTTCTTTCATTATAATCTGAAAAGGATGCTTCTCACATCTCAATTCTTTGGGATTTAGGTGTGAGATTTGCATATTCTAATACATGGTCAGTTTTTTGCATATTTACAAATATTCCTTTTAATTCCCATTCAATTTCCTCCATGGGTTTATCATATCTAAATTTTTTTCTAAAATTATATTCACCTCCTTAACTTCTTTCTTATTTTTGGTGAAATTTACCTAGCTCTGAGAGGGGAAAGTTGAGGTCCCTCATTAGTATAGTTTTATTATCTATTAACTTTTTAAAAAATCTCAGATGCTATACTATTTGCTGCATATATGTTTGGGATTTATGTCACTTCATTGTTTATGTCTTTTAGCAAGGTGTAATTTTCTTCCTTACCTCTTTTAACTAATCTATTTTTGTTTTTGCTTTGTCTGAGATTATGACTGCAATCACTGCTTTCTTTTTTTTTAATTTCAACTGAAGCATAATAGACTCTATTCCATTCTTTTACCTTTGTTCTGCATTTGTCTCTATGTTTCAAATATATTTTTTTTGGTAAACAGGATATTGCAGGATTCTGGTTTTAATCCATTCTGGCATGTGAATTTGTTTTATGAGTAAGTTCATTCCATTAACATCTAGAGTAAAGGTAACTGTATTTCTCTCCATCCTAGTTTTCCCCTGTTTATCCTGCTCTCTCTTACCTTTCATTCTGTCCCTCCTCAGAAGTGTTGTCATTCTACCGATGGACTCCTCCAATCTGCCCTCCCTTCTATAAATTCCCAGAACCTTCTCTTATTTCCATTGCTTTTTAAATTCCCTATAGGGTAAGATACATTTTTATTTTTTTCTAATTTTAGTAGTATTTTATTTTTTCCATAGAGCATATCAAGTAAGTTTTTAACATTCATTTTATGAGATTTTGAGTTCCAAATTTTCTCCCTTATTTCCCCCTTATCTCCCATTACCTGAAAATGGTGGACAGTTTGATATAGGTTATACATGTGCTATCAGGTAAAAAATTTCTATATTAATCACATGTGTAAGGAAAAACAGATCAAAAGAGAGAAAAATATGAGTAAGAAAAAATAGGTTAAAAAACAGTGCAAACTGCATTGAATCTTATCAGTTCTTTTTCTGGATATGAATATTATTTTTCTTTGGGAGATTTTGTACTTATTCTGGATGTTTGTGTTACTGAGAAGATCTGAGTCAATCATAGTAGATCATCACACAATGTTGCTGAAACAGTGTACAATGTGTTGCTTTTTTTTTTGTGGTTCTGTCCATTTCACTTTGCAGCAGTATTGCAAGTCTTTCCAGGATTTTCTGAAATCTGCCTGGTCATCATTTCTTATTCAACAATAGTATTCCATTACATTCATGTAACTGATTCAGCTGTTCCCTGACTGATGGGCATCACTTCAATTTCCAATATTTTGCCACCCTGAAAAGTACTGCTATAAATATTTTTGCACACATAGGTCCTTTTCCCTTTTTTATGAGCTCTTTGGGATAGAGACCTTGTAGTTGTATTGCTAGTTCTTAGGTTATGCGCAATTTTGTTGCCTCTTGGGCATAGTTCCAAATTACTCTCCAGAATGGTTTGATCAGTTCACATCTCCACCAACAGTGCATCAGTGTCCCAATTTTCTCACATCCTCTACAATACTAATAATTTTATTTTTTTTGTCATTTTAGCCAAACTCATAGGTGTGAGGTGGTATCTCAAACTTCTTTTAATTTGTATTACACAAATTAAGAGTGCTCTAGAGCATTTTATTTGACTATAGAAAACTTTGATTCCTTGATCTGAAAAATGCCTGTTTATGTACTTTGACCATTTATCAATTGGGGAATGATTTGTATCCTTATAAAGTTGACTCATTGTTCTATATATTTGAGAGATGAGGCCTTCATCAGAGATGCTTGCTACAAAGAGTGTTTCCCAGCTTTCTGCTTTTAATCTTGGATATATTGATTTTGTTTGTATAAACGTTTTTTAATTTAATATAATTAACATATGTATTTTAGATTTTATAATGCTCTCTATCTCTTGTTTGTTTGTGAATACTTCACTTCCCCAGAGATCTGACCAGTAGATTATTCCTTGCTCTATTAAGTTCCTTATACTGTCCCCCTTATTCTTACCAATTTTGATCTTATCTTGGCATATGGTGTGAGGTGTTGGTCTATACCTAATTTGTGCTCTATTATTTTCGAATTTTCTCAGCAGATATTGTCAAGTGACAAATGACAAAAAGATCACAAAGCTTGGGTCTTCAGGTTTATCAAATGCTAGGTTACTATGGTCATAAACTATTGTGTCTTGGGAATCTAATCTATTCTACTTATCCTTCACTCTGTATCTTAGTGACTATCAGATAGTTTTGATGATTGCTGGTTTATAATATAGTTTGAGATCTGTTATTGCTAGGTCACCTTCCTTTGTATATATTTTTTTCATTAATTCTTTTGACATTCTTGACCTTTTGCTCTTCCAGATGATTTGTTTTCATTTTTTTCTAACTCTTTAATTTTGTTGGCACTTTGATTGGGATGTCACTGAATAAGTAACTTAAATTAGGCAAGACTGTCATTTTGATTATAATGTCTTGACCTATAGAAGAGCAATTTTTTCTAATTTTTTTACATCTGACATTTTTTGGGAAAAATGTTTTGTAATTGTATTTATCATTCCATATAAGAATATAAACAGTTTGGTCATGTTGAATCTCATATGTTTTCTCTTTCTTCTTTTTTGTTTACCTTCTAATGTTCCTCTTTATTCTAGAATTTGAACATAATTTTTTTTTATTTAGCTGTGGTCTTTCAATTAGGAACGTTTGAAAGATGTCTATTTAATATTGAAGGATTGTATGCAGTTTTGATTTATATATTCTTCCAGGTTCTATTTTGCCCTCCATTTCTAGGATATCAGGGAAGTTTTTCTTAACAATTTCTTGCAATACTATATCCAAACTTTTTTTTAAAAAATCATCAAGTTCTGGAAGTCCAACCATTCTTAAATTTTCTGTACTGGATTTATTTTCCACGTCAGTTATTTTTCCAAAGAGAAATTTCACATTTTCTCCTCTTTCTTAATTCCTTTTTTTGTTTGTTTGTTGTCTTTCTCACTTCTTGATGTCTCATGGAGTCATTGCCTTCCACTTGCCCAATTCTAATTTTTAAGGAATTATTTTCTTTAATGACCTTTTGTACCTACTTTTCCATTTGGTCAAAGCTATTTTTCTTAAGGAGTTGTTTTCTTTGGTTAATTTTTGTATGTTTTCCCCCAATTTTTGGTGTGGCTTGTTTATCAATTTTTATCACTCTTTTTTCATTATTCTCTTGCATTCGTCTCATTTCTTTTCCCAATTTTTATTCTACTTCTCTTTGTTTTAAGAAAATCTGAACTCTTCCAGGAGATTTTTTTGAACTTGAGACCAATTTGCATTTTTCTTTGAGGCTTCATGTGAAGCCTTAAAGACATTCTTGTTTTTTACCTAAGTTTGTGGTGTCTCCTTGTCACCATGTAAATTTCCTATGATCAAGTTCTCTTTGTGATGTATACTGCTATTGTTACTCTGGACCTGGATCCCTTATATTGAAAAATATATTGGGAAGAATTATACACACACACACACACACACACACAATCAATGTTGTTGAAGTGAATAATAGTTTACAAAAGCTAACCGATGCTAATTGGGTTTATTGTCCTGGAGTGGTAGTCACTGGCAAACAACAGTGGAGGTAGACAGCAGGGATTTTAAAGTCAAATCACTGATAATGTTAGTATGATCAAGCATGCTGCCATCGTGAAATCAGGAGTGGAGCAGACTATTTAACTCTATAACAACATCAAGCCAGCTCCCAGCCATGCAACCTGCTCCTTTCCAGCCACTATGGATAATTTCAGCAGTTATTCACTGTAGACCTGTATGGTCTTGGATAAAAGCAGAAGCAAATGGGAAGAGGGAATGTAAAGAATATTGGATCCCCCAAATATAATTCATTATAAAATTTTGTGAGTAGTTGATAGTATTGAAAGGCAGATAATTTTCATGATATTTCTTTTGAGTGCTTACAGAATTTCAGTAAGCAAGAAGGTTAAATTTTAACAAATATTTTTTTTCACATTTGTCCACAGATAAAAAAGGAAGAAGAGGAGGAGGAGGAGGAAGAAGGAGGAGGAGGAGCAGAAGGAAGAGGAGGAGGATGAGGTGGTGTTGGTGGAAGAAGAGGAGGAGGGTGAAGAAAAAGAGTAATGATAGCAAATTACTTAAGATAACTATTAACTTTAATATCAAGCAAAGTGGCCCTTTGATCCTTGTTTCAATTGTTGTAATGGCAAACAAAGTAGTGCTTAAGCTCTTTATTTCAACAATTCAAGTGCCTTTGAGCACCATCTGAGATTATATCAAGTCTTCGTTGGAAACAGTATACATTGTGTTGCCCTTAATAGCCCTAAGGGAGTTTGGAGATCTTCCCTGCCCTTAATAGGCCTAACATCATTACATGGAGCCTGAGGTGGGAGTAATTTACTGAAAGAGTGAAATAGGAAAGGTAGAATAGGAAGGAGCAGAGCAGAGAGAAGCTGGAGTAGAGCTGAAACCAAGCAGAACAGAAATGAAGAATGCTTGTGATTTTGGCACTCTGTAGCACTCTGTTAGTCTGTCAGATAAAAGCCTTGTCTGTTGTTTTTAGACAGAAATTCTGAAGAAGACTTTAGTGCTGATCTTGAAGCCTGGAGTACTTTACTGCTGTTTGCAGAGGTCATGAAAGAGGACTTTTACAGTTGTTTACAGACATTCTGACAGAGGTCTTTACTGCTGTTTACAGAAATTCTCGGACTTTACTGCTGATTTGTGTTTATTTTCTCAGACATAGGTTTTGTCCATTGGTTTATGTTAATTTGTCAGACAAAAAATGAATTGAGATGATGATGCTGGCAATGTGTCTGAATATTGTAGTAACTCTGCTAAGCTTAATGTGTGTAAATATTGTTGTGGCTCTATTAAGCTTTGTCTTCCTAGAAACAGAAGCTGTGAAGGGCTTGGAGTGGACTAGTCACCATGAGCTGCAATCAGAAAGCTGCCTACCTGTGAATACAGGCAACAGTTGGGTGAATCCAAGCAAGAGCTAGGAATGTGGAAGAGGAACCATAGAGTTTGGAAGTCAGCTTCAAGTTAAGAGGAAAGGACCTTTACTTGAGTACTCAGTCCTGACGGATGAGATTGTAATTTACTTTTGACCTGGGGTAGATGGCCTTGTAATTTACACTACCATTTAAGAGGATACTTAGTAGTGACTGATGATATTGTAACTTAATTGTGACCTAGGGGTGGATGGCCTTTGTATGTTCCACTATCCCTTAAGTATGGTTGATTTAAGGATGGTCACTACTTAAGGATGTTTAGCTTAAGGAGGATTGGACACCAGCCTCTACTTAAGGATGAAAGCAGGCTTCACTTGGGCACTCAATACTGATTAATGAGATTATGATTTACAGAATGATATATTTTGCCACTTTAATAATAAGTTATGATATATTGCTGTGAATATTTTGCTTTAGTTCATTGCTGAAAAAACAGATAGTTCACTGTACTATGTGATCATATCCTTAAACTTAATCACAGCAGTATTCCTCAGGAGAGCTGCTCATGATTGCCTTTATACTGACTCCTTACATTGTCCATTGAGGCTTATTACACCAGAACTCCTGTATAAGAGATAGCATAGGTGGCTTCAAACTTTTAAATCTGAAAGTTTAACAGAATTGTCAGTATGGAAGTACTTTATCATATCTGAAAAATATTGAATTGAATAAGGGGGTGATAGTGGACTTCCTTGTTTCACCCCTGATCTTATTGGAAATGCTTCTAGCTTATCCCCATTACATATTATACTTGCTGGTGGTTTTAGATAGATGCTACTTATTATTTTAAGGAAGACTCAATTTATTCCTATACTTTCTAGAGTAAAAAATAGGAATGGGTGCTGCATTTTGTCAAAAGCCTTTTCTGTGTCTATTGAGATAATCGTATGTTTTCAGCTAGTTTTGTTGTTGATGTGATCAATTATACTGATAGTTTTCCTGATATTGAACCACCCTTGCATTCCTGGAATAAATCCTACCTGATCAAAGTGTACTATTCTTGTGATAAGTTGCTGTAGTCTTTTTGCTAATATTTTATTTAGAATTTTTGCATCTATATTCATAAGGGAAATCGGTCTGTAACTTTCTGTCTCTATTTTGTCTCTTCTTAATATAGGTACCATATTGTGTCATAAAAAGAATTTGGTAGGACTCCTTTTTCTCCGGTTTTCCTGAATAGTTTGTAAAGTATTGGAGCCAATTGTTCTTTAAATGTTTGGTAGAATTCACTAGTAAAACCATCTAGCTCTGGGAGATTTTTTTTTCCTAGGGAGTTCATTGATAGCTTGTTCAATTTCTTTTTCTGAGATGGGGTTATTTAAGAAGTTTATTTCCTCTTCAGTTAGTCCAGGCAACTTATATTTTTATAAATTTCATCCATTTCACTAAGATTGTAAAATTTATGTGCGTACAATTGGGCAAAATAATTCCTAACTATTGTTTTAATTTCCTCTTCACTGGAGGTAGATTCACCATTTTCATTTTTGATACTAATAATTTGGCTTTTTTCTTTCGTTTTTTATCATATTGACTAAAGGTCTATCAATTTTATTTTTTTTCATAATATCAGCTCTTAGTTTTATTTATTAATTCAATAGTTTTCTTAAATTCAGTTTGATTAATCTTTCCTTTGGTTTTCATTATTTCTAATTTAGCATTTAATTCAGGATTTTCCATTTGTTCTTTTTATAGCTTTTTTAGTTGCATGCCTGATTTATTGACATTCATTTCCTCTATTGTATTTATGTATGCATCCAGGGTTATAAAACTTCCTCTGAGAACTGCTTTTGCTGTATTCCACAAGTTTTGGTATGTTGTCTCATTATTGTCATTCTCTTGAATGAAGTTACTGATTGTTTCTATAATTTATTGTTTGACCCACTCATTCTTTAGGATTAAGTTATTTAGTTTCCAATTAGATTTTAGTCTATCCTCCCATGACCCTTTATTACATAGAATTTTTATTATATCATGACCTGAAAAGGATGCATTTAATATTTCTGCCTTTCTGCACTGAATTTCAATGAGGTGTTTATGCCCTAGTACATGGTAAATTTTTGTATATGTGCCATGTACCACTGAGAAGAAGGTATATTCCTTCTTATCCCCATTCAGTTTTCTCTAGATGTCTACCATATCTATCTTCTCTAAGATTCTATTTACTTCCTTAACTTCTTTCTTGTTTATTTTGAGGTTAGATTTATCAAGATTAGAGAAGGGGAGATTGAAGTCCCCTGAAGTCTGCCACTAGTATAGTTTTGCTATGTATATCTAATATTAATGGAGTTAACTCCATTAACTTCTCCTTTAGAAATTTGGATGCTGTTCCATTTGTTGCATAAATGTTAAGTAATAATATTGCTTCATTTTTGATGGTGCCCTTTAACAGGATATAGTTTCCTTCTTTATCTCTTTTATTTAGATCTAATTTTGCTCTTGCTTTGTCTGAGATAAGGATTGCTGCCCCTGCTTTTTATACTTTAGCTGAGGCATGATATATTTTACTGCAGCCTTTTACCTTTACCCTGTGTGTATCCCCCTGTTTCAAATGTGTTTCTTATAAAGAGAGTATTTTAGGATTATGTTTTTTAATCCATTCTGCTATCCACCTCTGTTTTATGGGAGACTTCATCACATTCGCATTCAGTTGTGATTACTATCTGTATCTTTCCCTCCATCTTAATCCCTCCCCTGTTTATGCTTTTATTTTTCCCTTCTCCCTTCCCCTACTTAAGAGTCTTCCTTTGTACCACTACCTCCCTCAGTATTCCCTCCTTATCAGGCCCTCTCCCTTTTCCTATCCTATCCCCTTACTTCTTCTTTCCTCCCTTCTAACCACACTCCCTCCCTTTTCTTAGCCTTTCCCCCCTCCTATTGCCTGTAGGGTAAGATTATATATATATATATATATATATATATATGTTTATACTTAATGTAGTATATTATTTCTTCCTTGAATCAAGATTGATGAGAATAGATCTCATGCAGTGCTCCTTTCCCTCCCCTCTTTTCCCTCAGTTATGATATGGTGTATGTTTCTTTTCCATAGAGTCCTATACTTAACTGATTATTTTATTCCCTCCTTACACCACAACCAATGAGGAAAAATCTAATATAATGTTCATCTCCCACCCTTCTTTCCCTCTACTATAATATTTTTATGCCTCTTTGTGTGACGTAATTTACCTTTTCTGCTTCATTCTTTCCTATTCTTCCATTGCAGTTCCTTTGCAGCCGTTAACAAGGTTTTTATCATCATTTTGTGTAGTTTATACCCACACCCTCTATTTATCTATATCCCTTTTAGATGTCACCATAAGTATAGAATTCTCAATATTAACAGGTATCAGCTTCCCATATAGGGATGTAAACAGTTTGTTCTTATTAAATATCGAGTTGTGTGTGTGTGTGTGTGTGTGTGTGTGTGTGTGTGTGTGTGTATTTTCCCTATTTACTTTTCTATGTCTGTCTTCAGTCTTGTGATTGGAGGTTGAATTTTCCATTGAGCTCTGGCTTTTTCATCAGGAA
>NW_027186435.1:0-12850 GCF_028583685.1 Petaurus breviceps papuanus
AAAATAAGCCTCATATAAGGAAAGGTACTACTGGGAACTGTCACTCTTGCCCAAGCAATGGGAACCTAGGAACTTTGGCTATGAATATCTGTCATAACACTATCATTTATATATCCTGACCTCTAAAGAAAGGAATTCCCTGACTATTTCAGGGGACACAGACTGAAGATGAACTATTCTGAATTTCAGGGGGGAATGAATGTGACTGGGATCATTCTGGAGCTCAAACGCTCATCTCAGGGTCCAAATGGTGACTCCCAGAACTTTGTTTCCCAGGCTTCTGGAGAAGCAAAGGTCAGAAGTCAAAAGTCAGGGAGTCAGAGGCAAAACTCATCTGGAGGCAGCTTATTCCCTTCCATTCATTCCCCTTTCCCACCCACAGAAGGGACATCATAGGGACAGAAATAATAATACTCAAGAGAGGAGCCTTGGAAAATAAAGAAGAATCTAAGGGAACAGAGGGGATGAAGGCAGAGAGAACACTATGAAATGCCTAGGGGAAGAAGTATGAGATTGCAAATTTAGGGTGTGGGGAGATGAAGGGACAGAGAGGAGACTGAGAAATACGAGGCCCAATATGGATGGGGGGCGAGGAGGATAGATAGATGGAAATATGAGGAAGCAGATAATAGACAAAGATTAATGGGATAATTTCATGAAATGGGAGGAACATAAAAAGATCAAGATCAAACAACTCTGAGGTACCATACCACACCTATCAGATTGACTAACATGGTAAAACAGGAAAATGATAAATATTGGAGAGGATGTGGTAATGTTGGAATGAATACTAATTCATTGCTGGTGGAGTTATGAACTGATCCAACCATTCTGGAGAGCAATTTGGAACTATGCACAAAGGGTTATAAAAATGTTCATACCCTTTGCCCCAGCAATACCACTTCTAGGGCTGTATCCCAAAGAGATTATACAAATGGGAAAAGGATGCACATGTACCAAAATATTTATAACAATCTGGGCTCAGACACTTAGCATCCACCCAGAAACACTTGGCCGTGTAACCTTGAGCAAGTTACTTAACCCCAACTGCTTAGGGGCGGCCAGGGGGCTCAGTGAGTAAGAGCACCGGCCCCAGTGTCAGGATGACCTGGGGATCGAATCCAGGCTCAGATATTTAGCACCACACCCAGAAATAACTGGCTGTGTAACCTTGAGCAAGTTAGTTAACCCCAATTGTTTAATATATATATAAAACAGTTCTTTTTGTGGTGGCCAAGATCTGGAAATCAAGGGGATGCCTATACATTGGGGAATGGCTAAACAAGTTGTGGTATAAGAATTTAATAGAATATTGTTGTTCTATAAGAAATGATGAACAGGTGAACTTCAGAGAAACCTGGAAAGGCTTATATGAACTGATGCTGAATGAGGGGAGCAGAATCAGGAGAACATTGTACACAGTAACAGCCACAGTTTACAGGGCCTAGTTTTGATGGACTTAGTCATTCTCAGCAATGCAAGGACCTAAAATAATTCCAAAAGACACATGATGGAACATTCCAGCCTCATCCAGAGAAAGAACTATGGAGTCATAATGCAGAACAAAGCAGACTATTTTCTTTATTGTTTTGTTTTGTTTTTCTTTCCTGTGGTTTTTCCCATTTGTTATAATTTTACTATGCAATATGACTAATGTGAAAATGTGTTTAATAGAAATAAATATATGTGTAGAGCCTATATCCGATCCCATGCCATTTTGGGGAGGGAGAGGGAAGGAGGGAGAAAATTTAAAACTTATGGAAGTGAATGTTGAAAACTAAAAGTTAATTATTTAATTTTTTAAAAGAGATCAAGACCATAATGGTGCACAGGATGTTGATAGCCACAGTCTTCATCAATAGCAACCACAAGCCCAGCAGTCTCAGGATCATCTGGTTCCCCTGCTATAAGAGAGAAAGTTCAGGGTCAGGGGAGAAAGGTATCTTTGGGATTAATTAGGCATCAATGATGGGGCCTTACAGTTTGAGGAAACAAGCCCATGTTGTCAGCTGCCTCTAGAGAAGGGGATATTATGCACAGCCTAGGTATTCACATGCTTTAAGTGTTGTTTTATTATATGCACCCTTAGTTTTGAGCTATTAAACACATTGAACCAAAAGACATATCAGAATCTGAGCCCAAGGGAAATCATACCCTAAATAATGGCTTATCCTGCGTACTGAGTCCTAAGACATCACATACTCTGAGCAATGGGTTACCACACACACTGGACCTGAAGCTATCAAAGACTTTGACCACTTGGTTATTACAAAGTTTTGTCCAGGGCTATGACAAACACTGAACATGAGTTACTGCATCCTTTTCCCCAGGTGATCACACATTCCAGTTCATGGGTTATTACATACCCTGAGATTGAGACTATCACAGACTCTAAAATTGTATTTATTCTCCTTCTCAGCCACAAGGAAGCTATTACAGGTTCTGAACCCTGGCTTTCTTCATTTCTCCATTATTTCATGCACCTCTTTGTTGAACTCACACTTTTTTAAAATGTCACCAAGTACTATATCATGTGTTCAAGGAGATGCAATGTTTTGATGATACATAGCACCTGCCTCACAAAGCTGATGGCCTAGAAGGGGCATAAGGCACAGAAACAGATAGCTATGAAATACAATATTATACAAATACATTAAAGAGGTGCAAAGCAATCTGCTCTCTGAAGTCTGAGGGAGGAAAGTGACTATGCAATAGGGGCTTCAAGGAAGGATTAATGGACAAGGTAGAATTTGAATTTGATTTAAAAGGGTGGGCAAGAATTCAACAAACCAAGAGGTAGACATTGAGAAGTGATTATCATATGTATATGGAGACATATGGAAAAACCTGAGAAAATACAAGGAAGTGAATAGGGAGATGGTACATTCAGTGGGCCATGAGTCGGCCAGACTGATGAGAGCTTACAGTATGTGGAGGAGAGTAAAAAGACATCAAGGTAACATCACGTGGTGGAGGGCCTCAGACAGTTAACGCAAAAACTAGCCGTGTGACCTTGGGCAAGTCTCTTAAACCCAATTGCCCTCCAAAAAAAAAAAAAAGGTTATTATGAAGGCTTCTGCTTGGGCCTCCCTGCCCCAGGTTTTTCACCACTCAAGCTTACTCTCAACAACCACCAAAATGACTCCCTGAAATGAAGAGCCAACTGCAAGTCAGAATCCAGCCTCTAACATTTACCACCTGTGTTGTTGTTGTTGATGTTGATGTTGTTCAGTCATTTCAGTTGTGACCTTCATGCCTGACCCCTGACCCTGACCCCATTTGGGGTTTCTCTGGCAAAGATACTGGACTGCTTTGTCACTTCCTTCTCCAGTGGACCTATTTTTTGAGGCAATGAGAGGTCACACAGCTAGGAAGTGTCTGAGACTGGATTTGAATTCAGGTCTTCCTGATTCTGGGCCCATAGCTCTAGACGTCCTCTGAGCCTCTGGTTGCCCTTCTAACCAGCTGTGTAAGAGTGGACAAATCACTAAATCTCTCTGAAACTCAGAGTCCTCATTCATAAGAAGGGGGAGGAGGCAATAGTTCTGATGATTGTCTCATGGGGCACTTATGAGACTCAAACAAGAAATATGTAGGCCTTAAAGTGCTGAGTACATGTTGGCAAATATTGGTCAGAGAGTGGAAGTAGATGAGGAAGCTGAAAAGGCATGAGCATGAGAGCAAGGGCCAAGAGGGAGAGCACCCCCAAAGGCCAGCCTCAGGCTCCTTAGGGAAACAGAATGCTGAGATGTTTCCCAGAGCAGTGGGAGATGTGGGCTGGGGAGGGGCTAGAGGAGAAGAGGAAGTTTGGAACTGTTACTCTAGAGAATGAAGATAGCCATAGGGACAGAGGGAAAGCCTGGCTGTGACTCCCTCCACCAGTGCAGGTGGGTATTTTCTCTGCAGATTATCACATTGGGGGGCAGCTTGGAACAATAACCTGCCCAGGGGCACACGGCCAGTATATATTGGGAGGGGGATTAAAACCCAGGTTTTCCTAACTTGAAAGTCTGCTCTCTATTATATTGACAAAAGAAAAGTTAAATAAATATAAATTCAGAGTGAGAACGCAGCTGAGATCTGTAGCATAAATTTGTAATGAGTGAAGTTAATTTAGGTTAGAAAAGACTCAGTTAGAGAGACCACTGAGACTCAGCAGCCCAAAAGCAGGAGAAGAGAAAGGAGAAAGCAGGAACCATCCAAGGATGAGAGCAGCTAAGAAGGCCAGCGAGAAAAGAAATGAGCTACTCCCCACACTGAGCCCTGGACTGGCACGTTCCCTGATCTTTGGATCTTCATACAGTCTGAAGATCTAGGCCATCACTCCCTCCAATCCCTGAGCCATTACTCACACTAAGTCCTTCTGCATATGCTCTGAGCCCTGAACTATCACATGCCTAGGCTGTTTGTATCATGCTTGGTCATGGCCATGAGGAAGCCTGGGTTATCACATTATCAGAGTGGGACACATGGAGACAATCAGACTGGTAGAATTGTCTCCCTTCTGATCACATTGCTTAAGCTCAATCTCATTATCTCTGTCCTTTCACCTTTAACTCACTTTTGAGTTTCTGGTTATGGCAAAATGGCACCAGCTGGGGGATGATCCCAGTGTCTGAAGGCAGAAAGATATAATCAATCACAATCTTGGGATTCAGTGAGTTCAGGACTTTCCTCCCCAGCCCAGGACTTCCCTCTACGGGTCAGAACATCTTTCACTAGCCAGGCTCCTTTGTAATCTCTCCCAGGAATCTAATCCCCTATTTATGGATTCCTCCTCCCACTCCCAGTCTGGAAACACTAGTCTGAAATAGCCCTTTCTAGTCAAGGACCTCTACCTCAGTCCAGGTTTCTGTTCCCTCACCAGGGACCTCCTCTTCACTTTACTGCATTTTCCCCCAATTCCTGTGCCTGCCCCTGCTTCTATCCCTTCCATGATCTGGAAAACATTTCAGACACAAAAGATACCCCTTTCTGGTACCACCACCCAAGCCCAGGCAGGGGCTGCTCATACTGGGCTGATAGGACACAAGGGTCTCTTTCCAAAGGTGTTGCCCTGAGCAGAAGACTGAGTCATTTTCACCAACCCTGACAATCTGGATGGCACTGTAGGTGCCATGGGCTGTGGAGCCACGTGAAAGCCTGAGTTAATGCTAAAGCCCCAAGGGAGGTCAGGGATACATTGAGTGACTTGGGGCAGAAGTCACTGACCAGGTATCCTGACTTCTCATCAGGAACATGCTGGATGACCAATGGGCCCAAGATCCTGCAATAAAACCATGACTCCCTGTCACTCAACTGGCCCCTGTAGAGCTTCCTGCCAGCCTGCAACCCAGATCCAAGTGTGAGAAGGTATATATATAGTCAAATAACAGTAAAAAACAAACCTCACCCACTTCCTGGACCCGCTCTAAGCTCTGACCTAAGCCCATATGTGGGGAGCAAACATATGAAACCAAGTAACTGTGAAAAACAAACCTCAATCTTGTTTCCCACCCCTCTCTCACCTGAACCCCATATATGCAAAGTGAGCTCGTGAGACCAAATAACTGTAAAAGCTAGAGCTCAGCCCCAGCTCCCTGGCTGCAGCCCAAGGCTGACTCTCATGTCCTCAGCTCACATGCCTGTGCTTCCCCCAGACCACAGCCCCTGTTCTCCCTCCCAACTTCCTCCCACTCCTGGCTTTCACTGGGGCTGACAGGTCTCTGGGCTTCACACCTGGTGTCCCGAGTCCATTAGCCTTATTATGGTGGGAACACAAAGTCCTTCAAACACCCACCACAGTCCATCCCCAGGGATTACTGCCCAGAGTGGGTGTGCTAGCTGTGCGTGTTCACACAGCACACTGTGATAGAGAGAAGGGTCTGAGAAATGAAGGATCTTGCCTCTAGTCTGGGCACCAGCAACTATGTGACCTAGGACCAGAACTGGTCTCACAAGGTCTATTTCCCTAAAACAGAGACAGAGGAGGTACTCACCAGGCTCCACAGCCACATGTGTCCCAGAACCAAAGATCATCTTGTCTGTATCACCTCCATTACCCACCCTCCTTGTGCAATGATAGTAGCCGGAGTCTCCAAGGTTAAGGTTCTTAATCTGGAGAAAAATCTGGCTGCTGGTGTCCTCCCTGATAGTGGTGATGCAGCCCTTTCTGGCTTCTGTAAATGTGCTGTCAAGGCTGGTCAGCCACAATGGGGCATGTCCAGGGGTCCATAGGTACCAGCCTAGTCTGCTTGTATTAATAAGAAATTCAGATGCTTGGCATTTGAGGCTCAGGGTCTTTCCAGCCAGGTGTAGGCCTCCTCACTCTTTCAGCCATGTCTAATCTCCTGTATAGGAAAAAGGTGATGGGGGCAGAGTAAGGAGAAACAGGTAATCTATCCCTCCTCTTGGGAGTGAAGATCTTGAGTCCTTAACTCCCCTAAATTCCATTTGCCCTAGACCCTTCTCCCCTTCCCTAGGACTTTAGATACCAAGGTCAGGGCCCATTTCTCTTTAGATACATCGTAGGGAAAGAAATGGATGAAAAATCCCATACCTACAGGAAAGGACAGGCATGGTCACTGAAAAGGTTCAGGAGGTCCCAGGGATTAGGGCTGTTCCTGGGGTTGGGGGAGGAGTGGAGCTCCCTAGGTCCAGCAGTTTCTCAGGTTTGGGGAATTTCTTGGGATTTGAAGGTGAATTGCCTAGGATGAGGAGAGGGAAAAGTCACTGCCCTTGGGTTTGGTAGTCAAAGGTTTGGGGAGTGGCTGGGGATGGGGGACCCTGCAGTGAGGAGTTTGGGATACCCTAGGAGACAGGGCTGGCTGTAGGAACTGCCCCCACATAACCTCCACAGGCTTCAGTAAAGGAGGACTGGGGTAACAGCCCAGTTCAAGATTCCTTCCACAATCCTGTAGCTTTTGGGGGATCCAATGGAACAGGATCTCCTGCCCTTCTTCCCACAAACTGATGGGAACATGGAAACTCACATGGGAGTACAGTCACTTCTGTTCTAGGACCAAAATTTGGGGGCACATCCAGGGGCCCAAAGGTACCAGCCTAGTCTGCTTGTAATAAACTGAAAGCCAGAGGCTTGGCATTTGAGGCTCAGAGTCCTTTCTACCAGCTGTGGGCCTCCCCTTGACTCTTTCTGTCTCATCTCCTGTACAGAAAAAAGGTGATAGGGGCAGAATAAGTAGGGACAAGTAATCCATCCCTCCTCCTAGGAGTGAAGATCTTGAGTCTTTAAGTCCCCCAAATGCCATTCTGGCATAGACCCTTATCCTCTCCCTCAGGACTTTGGATACCAAAGTATCCTGAGATATATCATAGGGTAAGAAATGGAGGACATGAGTCCCATAGCTACAGGAAAGGGCAAGCATGGTCATTGACAAGGTTCAGGAGGTCCCTGGGAATTGGGCTGTTCTTGGGGTTGTGTGGGGGGGGGCCACCTGGGTCCAACAGTTTCTCAAGTTTGAGGAATTGCTTGGGATTCCAAGGTAAAGTTTCTAGGATCAGAAAGGGGAAAAGTCAATACCTTTGGGTTCTGAGGTATGGGATTCAAAAATTTAGGGAGTGGCTAGGGTTGGGGGTTCCTGGAGTGATGACTTTAGGAAATACTAGCATTAAGAGATAGGGCTAACTGTGGGAACTTCCCCACATACCACCCAGGCTTAGGTAAAGGATGACTGGGGTCATCAGCCCAGTCCAAGATTCACCCCACAATCCTGCAGGTTTGTCCAATGGAATAGGATCCCCTGCTCATCTTCCCCTTATTTTGAGAACATGGAAATTTACATGGGAGTACATTCACTTCTGTTCCAGGACCGAAATTTTCCCATTGAGCTCACTGTGCCACAGTAAATAACCTAAACCTTGATCCTTGGGAAGGGCAGAGGGAATACAAGGTGGCAGGAAGTGGGTTGGAGACAGGATCTAAGAAGTGAGTGGCAGGGACACTTCTTGTCAGGCTCAGACGGTGGGCTCAGACTTCAGACTGTTTCCAAATAGTACTATTCCTAAGTTTATATCTAATTGCGATATCGCTGTTGGACAAGACCCTTCCTCCCTTCCTGAGGCACTGGATTCCAAAGGCTTCTTCTCACTCCGTACAGCACTGATGCTGGACTGGCTACAAAACTGGGCTTGGACTCTACTCTTAGACCTTCATCTATGATCTCTTTCACTTGCAATGGAAGAATAAATGGCAAGACAAAGAACTGAGGCCCACCCTCATGGGTCATATGCTGATCTCAGATAGGAAAGGTCTGAAGCCTCTACTCATACACTATCATTTCTCTTCTCTCATTGGAAGAAGTTAAGCAGAGAGAAGGGACAGGTTATGGTCAAACAGCACCTTTAAATGTAACCTATCTGGTTATGCAGGCAGTCAAATAGGCTCCTCTTTACCAAACTGTTATATACTCCACCTCTTTAACCAATTGCTGTAACTATATATGCTATAGATCAGGAAGTTGTCCTATATTCAGAAGCACCCTTCCACCACAACTGCCTAGGCCAAGGTTTCTTTTAGTTCAGTCTAGGGTTTAAAATATAAAATTATGCTTCCCCTTTTCTCCCCTTCCTTGTCCCCTTTCCTTCCCTCTCCCTCTCTCTCCCCCTTTCCGTCCCTCCTCCCCCATCCCCATCCTTCTCTCCATCCTTTCTCCTTCCTCCCTTCCTTGGCCTAGACGATGCCGTGGTGGAGACAGTGGAGGAGGCCATGGAAACTGTCAAGGCGAACATCACGGGGCTGTGCCAGGACATGTTCTCCAAAATGGCCACATACATTACAGGCCACCAGTGAAGATTATAAACTTCTGGAAAATATGAACAAACTGACTAGCTTGAAGTATCTAGAAATGAAAGATATTGCAGTCAATGTAAGTAGAAACCTAAAGTGCGGGGCGGCTAGGTGGCACAGTGAATAGAGCACCGACCCTGGAGTCAGGAGGACCTGAGTTCAAATCTGCTCTCAGAAACTTGACACACTTACTAGCTGTGTGACCTTGGGAAAGTCACTTAACCCCAACTGCCCTCCAAAAAAAAGGCAAGAAAAAAAGAAACCTAAAGCACTTAAACCAGAAATATGCAGCCATTCAGGGCTATCTGGATCAGATCACTTTAATCGAGGAGCAGGTAGCTGCTCTTGAGCAGGCAGCTTACAAATTGGATGCATATTCAAAGAAACTAGAAGCAGAGTACAAGAAGTTAGAGAGGAGATGAAAGAATTCTTTAGCACAAAGGCTTTAACTATAAGAATGCTTTATAAGGAAGATGTGGGATGGCACTTATCACTAGGCTTCAGTTCCCAAAAGGAAGCAGTGCTGCTGATCCAAGGAGAATCACAGCCCCCACCTCTGTCTGGATATGTAACTCTGACCCCTCCCCCCCAGCCCCTGGTGTTTTCCTCAACCTGGACCCCTGGAATCTCATCTTAGCACTTGCTTTTTTGTGTGCCCTGGACCAAGGCTCAGAAATCAGGATCAGCCCCGTCTAGAGCAGACACAGTTGAGAGGCTCTCAGCTACCTGTCTCCTCCCTTGCCTCCCACCTCCCTCATAACATGTTCTTCAGCTTAAATAATAAATGCCAATGTAGGAATAAAAATTAAATGTAAAATTATATGGAATATGATATATAGTATATATGTATAATATGCACATGCATATGTGTGTATACATACATTCATATATATATATATATACATACATTCATATATATATATATATAACTAGAAAGGCCAAGGTAACTCACTGCATCCTGGACCATCACCAATTATCTTGACCTTTGTCTTGCCCCTGGATACTGATGACGCAGGAGGAGAGAGTGAGACTGACAACCTAGCACAGCTCTGTCCCATTCATATCCAATTCACGTGCAACTCAAGACATCATCCTCATGATGCCATTTGTCCTCTTTGAGAACAAAGGACAAATGACAACAATTTATTCAGAATATTTGATAATCCTATCCCAAATTGGCCTGCCTTTTGGACTCTCACCCTGAACCCAAGAAAATCTCCAAACATGATTTGTGCCTCATTTCTCATTAAGGTTCTTTTTTTTCCTCCCAATTTCACAATGTGATAAAAGGGAAACATGTTCACATTAAAAGTTAGAATAGGTTTATTGCAAGAAATCATATTTCATGCCCAGCAAAGTTAGTCATAATCCTTAATGAAAACAAATGGATATTTAATGAATTGTTACACTTCCAGAATTTTGTTTTTTAAAAAAATCTCAGTTTAATAGAGGATTTGACATATAAGATTCAAAAGAAATATAAGGTACATATCCAAGATTAATTACAAGGGAATCAATAAGGACAGATTTTACCTTTTACATGAAGAAATGTAAAACGTATGTCTAAGATTGCTATTGGTAATTGGGTAGTTCATAAGAAAGACTGGGGTAGACCTGGGTATGATATGATTTTTAAAAGTGAAACCATTTAGGAGCAGGTAAAAAGAGTAATCATTTTATATAAATGAGGTGCAAGAGGAAGAACTGACACAAAGGAATTAGATGGGGGAGGAGAGCTGATAGTTCTGGACCCTACTTTCATGGGGAATGGGTTTAAGAGGGAAGGAATAAAAGGATACTGAGATAGGGAGGTGGGATGATAAGAGAGAAATGTTTAGAGGAGAAGGTGAAGGAATAGGATAAGAGAGGTATAGAAGGGTACTTAGATTAATGGGAATGGGAGGATAAGGGAGGGATCCTTGGAGGGGGGTAGATTAAGTAATATGAGGGCAAGGTAGTGGGTAGAAAGAAGTAAACTAGAGGAGTAAGGAGGGTTAGGAAATAAGAGATACACACAAACATAAAATAAAGATCAAAGGTGGAAATCATGATCTTGGACAAAGTTAAGGCTAAAATAGATTTAGTCAAAACAAAACAAAAAATAGAAAAGCTATACTATGTGTCAGCCAAATTCATTAATGTTGTTTTGGACTATTTAAAATAACTAAACAGTATAATGTTGGAATATTTATGTGGTGTAGGAAACGATGACTTGGTAGACTTGGAAAAATATGGATAGAGTTGTCCTTATGAAGGAAGAGGTTATCCACACTCAGAGAAATAGAGGACAAATAAGTATAGCTCAGTCTTATATAGATACATATGGATGTATATGTCTATATAAGTATGATTATAGATATGTAAATGTATGTATATATATCAGTGTATAAGTGCATAAATTAGGTATGTATATATGTATGTATGAGTATATATGTGTGTATATGTATTTGTGTGGGCTTGTGTGTGAGTATGCGTAATTATGACCTTCTGGGGGAGGTCAAAAAAGAACAAAGTAAAAAGTGCACAGTAGAGGACAAAAGAAAACTTAAAAGGAAGCAAAGAAAAGGTGGAAAGCTCTAAAAGCAACGCATAGTATTTATTATATAGGATTTCTTGAAATGGAAACTTATTGCTGTATATTTAGAATTCTCTTATGTTCTGCTATTCACATGGCAATGTTTTTTTCTTTTCATATTTTGTATTTAAGTTTCAATATTTCAGCTTATATTATGTTTCTTTTTATTTTATTATTGTATATTTAAGTTTTAGTATTTAAGTCTAAAATAAAATTTTAAAAAAAGAAATAATACTTCAAAAGACTCAGCATTAAAACTCTCAGGGCATCAACTCAAACTAAGTATTAGCCATCCCAAATCCCACCAGCAACTAATGCCTTTTTTAAGGGATGAGTTAACTTCATTATTTTTTGTTTAATCTTAGTTACTATTTCATTTTCCCAACTACATGTGAAAATAATTTAAATATTTATTTTTCAAATTTTTAGTTCAGAATTCTCTCCTTCACTTTTCTTCCTCCACCTGGTTGAGAAAGCAGTAATTTTACATAGGTTTTATATATGTAATCATGCAAAACACATTTCCATGTAAGTCATTCTATGAAAGATAACACAGGCAAAAACCCTGTAAGAAAGTAAAGAAAAAGTATCTCTGATATGCTTTCTCTCCATGGATGACAACACCTTTCATCATAAGTCCTACAGAACTTCTTGGATCACTGTATTGATGGATACAATATTATAGAATACATTTTGCATTGCTTGGATCATTGTAAGTTATTTATAGCATATCATCATACAATATTGTTGTTACTGTGTACAGTGTTCTACAGGTTCTGCTCATTTCCCTTTATATAAATTCATGTAAAGCCTTTCCATGTTTTCTGAGAGCATCCTGCCCATCATTTCTTAAACCATAATAGTATTCCATCATAATCAAATACAAGAACATGTTCAGCCATTCCCCGATTGATAGACATCCCTTCAATTTCCAATTCTTTGCCATGACTAAATGAACTGCTATAAATCTTTTTGTACAGATAGGTTCTTCCTTTTTTGTTTTTTATCTCTGAGATACAAAACTAGTAGTGGTATTGCTTGGTCAAAGGGTATGCTTGGTTTTAGAGCCCTTTGGACATAGTTCCAATTGCTCTGCAGAATGGTTGTATCATATACAATTTCACCAACAGTACATTAGTGTTTTAATTTTTCCCCATCCCCTCCAACATTTGTCATTTTCCTTTTCTGTCATATTAACCAATCTGATCAGTGTGAGGTGGTACCTCAGAGTTCTTTTAATTTGCATTTCTCTCATCAGTAATGGTTTAGAGTATTTTTTCATATGACTGTAGATAACTTTGATAACTTTTTTTCTACCTGTTCAAATCCTTTGAACACATCAATTGAGGGGTGGCTCTTATTTCTATAAATTTAACTCCATTTTCTATATACTTGAGAAATTATCTTTATCAGTGAAATTCATTGTAAAATTATTTTGACAGTAATGGTCACTAATTATATATTTCTCCCCATTCTATTTCCCCCCTGTT
>NW_027186436.1:0-35089 GCF_028583685.1 Petaurus breviceps papuanus
AAGCATATTTTTTCACTTTATTGTCTTGGTTTTGTTTCTGTAAACATGGCTAATGTGAATATGTTTTGCATATCTTCAAATGTATAATGGTATTGTATTTCTTGCCTTCTCAATGGGTGAGGGAGAGGATGGAGGAAGGGAGAAATGGGAAATGAAAATAAAATTTTTTTTAAAGTTATGTCAGTAGACTGTAAGCTTTGGCAGACACTATCATGTTGGATAGCCTTTCTGACAGCCCAGTGACAGATTGTGTCTATTGTGTCTCTTGTCTGGCTCTGGTAGTTTGTAGCCAAGTTTAGAGACACATCATTAGTAGGCTGGCTACTTGGAATTGGTTCTTCTAGCCATGAAAAAAAGAAAAGTTAAAAATTGTCTCTCAGTCCCATGTGGATCCTTTTTTACATTAGTGGTAGTACAGTAACAGAAGGATGGGCAACAGGTATTAGAAATCACACAATTTTTTGTCATCTAAAAATTTTGACCCATCTACATAATACTAAAAGGTATGATTTACATCTCTATGGCCAACTAACAGATATACTATGGGAAGAACTAAACTCATTAGTATTGACATTATCCTCACAAATAAAAGAATCAAACAAAAAAAAGTTAGAAATAACTTGAAGAGTGACTCACAGCTTCTGGTTAGAGAGAAGAACAATGCAGTTGACAAATTTGATCTTATCCTGTGCTTCAAAGCAACATGAAACATAATTTCATGTAAAACTTAAGTCATTTTGTCTTGTAGTTCTCATGATAACCATTCTTAAAAAGACCACCATGAAGATAATTTCTGTTTATGTGAATATATATACACATTATATATATGTAGATATACAAATGCATGTGAGTAGAAGATTATAGAAGCAGAGGCTTCTGTAATGGGAATGCAAATTTGGAAGATCTTCCCTGCCCCCAGGCTAAAGTGCACCTGAAGCCTGGGGTGGGAGGCTGGTTTTTCAGTAGATACTTCTTGATTGGCCAGTGGGTCCAAAAGGTTGTTACATTCTCTGAGCCAGGAGAAGGCTATATAAGCCCTGATGTGTAGCTTTGTTTTGGGACTCACTTTGAGAAGTGTTCTGTGATTTGATCTGAATTCTGGGAAGCCGTTGTTGAGAGTCCCCCGGCTTTGAAAAACCCAGAATGTGGAAACCCAGATGTTGACTGGGTATGGATGTAATGGTTGGACAGTTTGGAAATCTGTCTACTTGATCTGTTTCTGTCTTGATAATTCTGCCTGTATACTTTGAAGTTCGGGGTGCTGACCTTTTTCCCCTGAACAAGGTAAATGATATATGTCATATATATATATATATATATATATGATATTAAAGTAAGCTTGTTAACCCATTTTGAGTTGCTTTCCTTTAACAAAGCAGATCTAAGAACCTGTGTTGGTAGCAAACCCTGAGGACGCTTGGGGTGCTTGCTGCTACAGCTTCTTACAGAAGAATTTTAAAAGATCTTTTAACCCAAGTTAACATATACTTTAATGCATGATGACTTCAATGTGACATGTGGTATAAGAAATAATAATGAAAACTATGATGGGAGATATGACTTAGGTTTGAGAAGTGTAAGAGACTAATGGCTTATAGATAACTCACAATGACTATATATAATGGAGACTTACTACATCTATAAGAGAGGCAGGAAGGAAGCATTGAACATGAAACGTACCAAACAGCATCACAAAAAGGGAAATGGACTGTATAACTAAACAAACTGAAAATTTATTAGAAGCAGCTGTCTATATGTAGTCACAGCATTGAACAATTATAAAAAAGCTAAGTTATGTAGTGAGAACAAATCAGTATCAAATAAGATGACTAGAAATGAGAAAAGACCAAAACAAAAAGAATTGCAAATACTTCGACCTGACCTATTCAAACAAAACATTCATGTCTACGAGTGGGAAATGGAAAAAGGTAAAGATATTATGTTTACAGAAACAAAACCAAGACAATAAAGTGAAAAAATATGCTTCAATCTGCACTGAGTCCATTATTTCTCTCTCTCTCTCTCTCTCTCTCTCTCTCTCAATCATCACCATTTCCTGTGAAAGTTTGACTGGTATACAGCAGTCACCATAGAAGCAAGTTCAAAAGAGCCCATTAACTGCCTTAGCAAGAAGGCACGTGATCTTGAAAAGCAGAGAGACATTGCAGTAAAGGGCAATATTGGTTTAAAATACAAATTCATTTATAATTACCACAGAGAAATCACTTTATAAAACATCCAAAAAAAAAAAGCAGTAGAAGTGAAAACAAGTATAAAGAAGGCAGTAATTTGGGTGTAGTTATAGGATTACAGGACAGGACAAATGTCACCTATTCCACACCACCTTTCCAGTACTTCTAAGCAAAGGTTCAAGGTAAACTATGGGGCTTTGGAACTGTCTAGCAAAGATATGATTGGAGTTCAAAAGAATTTACTAATCTCAATCCAAATACCAAGAAAGTTTTCAGGGAGGAGGGAAGAAACATAGTCAAAAAGACAAATTTGATACCAGGGACTCTTTTTGTGGTGACTAGATATGACTGTGGGTCTGACTTTCAAGTGTTAAAATAACACTGAAGCTATAGGCTGACTCACAAAATTGTACTGGTTGCCATAATTCAGCAGAGAGGCAGATGATGATATTAGCAACTCAGTGAAGAAGTAGCCTAGCATTAACTCAGTAAGTGTCCCTGAGGTCAAATTTATTTGTTTGTTTATTTTTCTACTTTGCTTCCCTCTTAATGAGAAAATCCTCAAAGCTCATTTGATATTTGATTTGGGGGTGATTAAATTCCCCTCTCCTCCCATCATGCCCCTAGGAGCTTATGTCAGAGCAATGCAGATTGTACTGTAGCTTTACTTAGCAAACCTGAAAGCAGCAAGGTGGTTCAGTGACTACAGCACTGGGCCTGGAGTCAGGAAGACCTGTGTTCAAATCCAGCCTCAGACACTCCCTCACTGTGTGACCCTGGGTTTACCCCTTTTTGCCTCAATCCACTGGAGAAGGAAATGGCAAACTATTCCCATATCTTGGCCAAGAAAACCTCCTAGCCAGTATTGATGTGCTGTGGTTCATGGGATCATGAAGAGTCAAGCAGAACTGAGTGACTGAACAGCACAACTTCTGAGCCTACACCTACATCATCACCTTCCTTACATATGTCTATAGAAGCTATTGATCCCACAAGTTATGACACCCAGTTGAGTCACATCATTCTAAGAAAATTCATAGGTATAGCTGTTAATAGGAAAATACATAAATGGAAAATGGAATGAATTTGTCAGGATATTTTAAAGTCTATTTTATTCATCACTGACAAAGAAATTACTCCATTTAGAATCTAATGCGTCAATTCCTATTGTGCCACATGAGTCAATTGAAAAAGCTATTAAGAATATGAATCTCTGGGGGCGGCTAGATGTTGCAGTGAATAGAGCACCGGCCCTGGAGTCAGGAGGACTTGAGGACAAGTCCACCCTTGGACACTTAACACGTACTAGCTGTGTGACCTTGGGCAAGTCACTTAATCCCAATTGCCCTCCAAAAAGAAAAAAAAAAGAATATGAATCTCTGAAGAGTAGATGGACCAGACCAACTCTACAATGAGGAAGTCTACTGAGAGTGATATACACTAGCTCCAGAAGGGGACCATACCAAAAGGATGGAACAAAATGATGGATTATATTATCACCAAAAGGTGATTAGGAGAACATCTATTGCTACCAACCCCTATTTCTGTTTTCTTATTTTTATATAATCTTCATGAGAATCATCTAGACACATAACAAGGCTATCCTTGTTGAAAATATTAGAAAGGAAAGAGCAGACTTTTGGAAATGATTTTCTACAATAAATTATATTTTTCTTTTAGGAGACAATTGACTGAAAGGTGAAAAGAATACAAAATCCTGCTCTGATTACAGAAAAGCATTTGACACTTGCAAGGTAAAATGCAGCCTTAATGGCTTCTTTTAAGGGGCCTCCCAAGTCAATGTTAAGTCACAATGTCTTAACTGCTACATTCATAACCTTTTCTCAGTCCTCGTTCTACTTGACTTTTCTGCAGCTTTTTACCCCATCAACTCCCCCGCCCCACTCCCACCTGGACAATCTCCCTTCTTGGCATTATTCCTTCTCATTATCTTTTCTTGAATCATCTTCCCTGCACCACATGTGACCACACCCAAGGCTCTGTCATTGGCCCTCTTCTTTCTACATAGCCCCTCCTTCATTGATCTAGGCAGCTAGAGTGCGCTAGTGGTGGGAGTGCTAGATTTAGAGCCAGAAAACCTGAATTAAAATCCTGCCTCAGACACTTACTTAGCTGTATGACCCCAGGAAAGTCCCTTAACTTATGTCTGCCTCATTTTCCTCATCTGTAAAACTAGTTAATAAACAATTATTAAGCACTTACCATGTGCCAAACATTGTGCTACGTGGTGAGGATACAAGGAAAGGCAGAAGACAGTCTCTGTTCTGAAGGCGCTCACGATCTAATGGGGAAGAACATGTACACAGCAATGTATAAACAAGCTATTACAGGATAAGTAGGAAATGATTAGCAGAGGGGAAATCCTAGAATTAAGAGTGATTGGGAAAGGCTTCCTATAGATGGTGAAATAGTGCATACCTCTGGGGGCTGTTGTGAGGACCAAACCAAACAATGTTTACAGACTTTAAAGTGCTGTTACATATAAGTTCTAACTGTTATTATCATCTCATCAGATTCTATGTTATCTTCTTCATACAAATCCCTAATATCTCTCCTGAATGCCAATTCCGTGTTATCACTTCCTGCTGGGTGTTTCCATTTAGATGTTTTGAAGAAAACTTAAAACTCATGTCCAGTATGAAACATTTTCCCCCAGACATATACCATTTCCAGATTTCCCTATTTATTTTGAGGTTATCATTATATTTCCCATCACCCAAGTTCACAATTTCCTTTCCCTCTTCACTTCTCTCCTTTCACACAAGCCTCTGCCCTCATCACCCCTATAATGACCTTCTGGTCCAACTGCTTCCAGACTTTCCTCCCTACAATCTGTTACCCAGACATGTGCCAATTAGGTGTTTACTAAAACTGAGGTCTGTCCATATCTCTTTTCTACTCTAAAATCTCCATGGTTCCCTATCGTCTTGAATTTAAATCCTTTCCACCTGGTTCCCATCTCTGTTTCCAGGCTTCTTTTCTATTACTCCCTTTCCAGAACTGTCTTCCTGGTGACTCTACAGGACATTCCCCTCCTCCCTTCTCACTTTCCTGTCCTCCAAGTCTGGGATGCATTGTCCCCTCAATCCCACCCCTTAGTATCCTAACTTTCCCTCAAAGCACAGTGCAGGTAGCATCTCCCACTCTAGGGCTTTCCTGATCTTTCCTCTTTCCCCTTAATACTCTCTTGAAAGTACTTTAAATTACTCTGTAGGTACTTTTATTTACCGATCTCTGTACGGTTTCTATTTCCTTCCTCCCTTCACTCCCTCCCTTCCTGCCTGATATGAAGTTCTTCAGAGCAGAGACTGGTTTTTGTCCGCAGCTCCCAGCACCTAGTAAAATGTGCTGTCTAATGGATGTTGAATTAAAAGATTTTGGAGAAAATCAGGCCTCTACCAAATAAAGGCTACTTTCTTTGGTTGTCATAGAAATAATTTAAATCATCTCTCCCTCTGGCTCATGGCTGCTATGGTTTGCTTACAAACTTTTGGGTTAGTCTGACATTGTTGTACATCATGGTATACAAGAGAGCCAGAGCAGCCAGCGTAATGGAAAGAAGCTTGGAGCTCGAGTCACAAGAGCTTTGGTTTCAAATATCAGTTCTCACATTTGCTAGTTACTTGATCAAGTACAAGTCATTTAACCATTCCAAGCCTCAGTTTACTTTTCTACAAAATGGGGATAATAGTTGTCCCTACTTTGCAAGCTGGTTGTGAGGAAAGTCCTTTGTAAATCTTAAAACAATCAACAGAAATTTATTAAGTGCCTACTACAGTTATATGCCAAGCACTGAGCTGGGAACCACAGATATACAGATAAAAAGGAAACAGTCCCTGCTCTGTACTGTGTAAATACAAGCTATTATTGCAGTGGAAACAGTAATGAACTTGTCTTCAGGAGAGAAGTTTAAATCTTGTTTGCAACATTTTCCTATTTGGTGATTTAGATCAATAAATACACTTCATTTCTCTGAACTTCAGTTTTCTCATCTGTGAAATGAGGAGAAAAATTCTAGCACTAATTGCCACATGGGGGTGTTGTGAAGAACTGTTCTATGAGCAGAGTCATAAAGTATTATAGAAGTGTAGGTTTTTGTTATTATGGAGTCAGAGTCAAAACAAAATCCTTTACCATCTAACTCTCATCCCTAATGTTTCTAGCACAGAAATTCCTTTCTTTAGTCATAACAATAAAACATTCCCCTTTAGCTCTCTGGGAAAGAAGACTACAGTGCGGATGGATGGAGGGAACAGGGCATGGGTGGGAGTGAGGCTATGGTGGTGTGAGCAGGTCACTTAAACATGCTTGTCTAAAACAGCCAGAAATCTGTCTACAAATGAGGTAACTCTTTCACACAGGAGACACACCCTGGGAAGGAAACCTAGTGCTCAAGCTCCCTCCTAGCCCTCTCCCCTCTTTCTAGCTTAGACCTGTTAGGATGGGCCAAACCTTTGACCCAGTTTCCTTCTCTTAATCTTGCTGGGCCCAAGGGCAGATGAGGTTCCTATGGAGACCAAGGGAAGGGAATCTAGGATCAGAAGCCAAGTCTATGTGGATCAACTGAAACTGAGGTTATGGTAAAAAGAAGGTAATAAAACCCAGCTTTTATTTTTTTTGGGGGGGGAGGGGGTGTCAATGGATGATTTAAATCAGAGCCCCTGGTGAATCAAGCTAGAGTCTGGGTTTAAAGTCATAGAGCATAGAATACAAGATTCAGAAAGGGCTTTACACAGTCATGGAACTTTGAATGTTGAGCCAGAGGAACTTTACAATGATAGAACTTAGAAAGTCATAAGGGGCTTCAAAATCATAAAATTATAGTTTCTTAGAATAAATTAATGGGGGTGGCTAGGTGGCACAGTAAGTAGGACTACCGGCCCCAGAGTCGGGAGAACCTGGGATTGGTATGGGCCTCAGATACTTAACACCCACACAAAATAACTGTCCGTGTAACCTTGATCAAGTTACTTAACGCCAATTGCTTAAAAAAAAAGGAATAAATTAATGACAGGTTAATACAAGAACCCAGTTCTAACCCTCATGCCAACATTTTCTTTTGCCCTATTATTAACTTGCAAGCTTTTGGACTTCATCATTCATCATTTGGACTTCATCACCAAGTAGGTTCAAATCTCTGGGGTCTTTGTTGAGGTTAAGATTCCAGTCCTAAAAAGGAAGATTAAGGTCTCAAGAAAATTTGACTCTTTATAAGACACACTGAAAATTTGAATAACAATTCATGTATGCCACCTGAAAGGCAATGGAGAGAGGTATATAGTGGATATAGGTAGGTTGTAGAGTGAGGCTGGGAGCCTTGCACAACCCTCCCTCACTTAAATCAATTCACTTGCAAGTCATGGTCCTGATGTCATGCTCCTCTTTGAGAATGAAGGATGAACAATGACAACAACAATTATATCTAGGGTAGGGCAACTAAGGTGCCAAAATTTTGAGGAGAGCATTTTCTTTTCTTTTTAAATTTTTTTTTTAAATTTATTTTTAGTTTTCAACATGCATTTTCGCAAGATTTTGACTTCCAAATTTTCTCCCCATCTCTCCCCTACACCTTACCCCAAGATGGCATGCATTCTGAATCGCCACTGCCCACAATCTGCCCTCCCTTATATCACCCCATCCTGCCTCTTGCCCCCTTTCCCCTTTCTTTCTTATGGGGCAAGATAGATTTCTGTACCCCATTGTCTGTATATCTCATTTCCCAGTTGCATGTAAAAACAATTTTTAACATTTGTTTTTAAGACTTTGAGTTCCCAATTCTCTCCCTTCTTTCCTCCCCACCCACCCTCATTGAGAAAGCAAACAATTCAATATAGGTTATACATGTGTAATTATACAAAGCACTTCCATAACAGTCATGTTGTGAAAGACCAAATGTATTTTCCCTCCATCCTGTCTTGCTCCCCCACAAGTTGTCTTTTCTCCTTTGACCCTATCCCTTTTCAAAAGTGTTTGCTTCTGACTACCCCCTCCCCTAATCTGCCCTCTCTTCTATCGTCCCTTCACCTTTATTCCTTTCCCCCCTCCTTTCCTGTAGGGTAAGATACCCATTTGAGTGTGTATATTAGTAAGGTTCACTCATTCCCTCTCACCTCCCTTCTCTTCCCCTGCTATTTAAAGGCTTTTTCTTGCCTCTTTTATGTGAGATAAATTACCCCATTCTAACTCTCCATTTCTCCTCCCAATATATTACTCTCTTACCTCTTAATTTTATTTTTTAGATATCATCCCTTCATATTCAACTCACCCTGTGCTCTCTCTCTATTCTCTCCAACTACCCTAATACTAAGAAAGTTTTCATGAGTTACAAATATCATCTTTCCATGTAAGAATGTAAACAGTTCCACTTTATACATCCCTTATGATTTTTCTTTCCTGTTTACTTTTTCATCCTTCTCTCCATCATTGTATTTGAAAGTCAAATTTTCTATTCAGCTCTGGTCTTTTCATCAAGCATGCTTGAAAGTTCTCTTTTTCTTCTTTGAATGTCCATTTTTCCCCCCTGAAGTATTATATTCAGTTTTTCTGAGTAGGTCAATCTTGGTTCTAATTCTAGCTCCTTTGACTTCTGGAATATCATATTCCAAGACCTTTGATACCTTAATGTAGAAGATGCTAGATCTTGTGCTATCCTAATTGTGTTTCCACAATACTCAAATAGTTTCTTTCTAGCCACTTGCAATATTTTCTCCTTAACTGGGGAACCCTGGAATTTAGCTTTAATATTCCTAAGGGTTTTCCTTTTAGGATTTCTTTCAAGAGGTGATCAGTGGACTCTTTCAATTTCTATTTTACCCTCTGGTTCTAGAATATCAGGGCAATTTTCCTTAATAATTTCTTGAAAAGTGATGTCTAGTCTCTTTTTTTGATCATAGATTTCAGGTAGTCCAAAAATTTTTAAATTATCTCTCCTGGATCTATTTTCCGGTCAGTGTTTTTTCCAATGAGATATTTCACATTGTCTTCTATTTTTTCATTTCCTTGGTTCTGTTTTATAATTTCTTGATATCCCATAAAGTCATTAGCTTCCACTTGCTCCATTCTAATTTTTAAGGAATTATTTTCTTCAGTGAGCTTTTGGACCTCTTTTCCATTTTGTCGGTTCTTCTCCTTATTGGCTTTTTAGACCTCTTTTGCCATTTATTTGGATTAGTCTATTTTTTAAGATGTTATTTTCTTCTTATCTTCCCAGCAAAGACAAGTGACAAGGGAGGAAGGGAATGAATCTGGAATTCAAAGTTTTAAAATAAAATGTTTAAATATATATATATGTATATATATATATATATATATATATACTATTATTAATACTATTTTACATGTAATTGGGAAATAAGATATACAGGTACTGGGGCATAGAGATCCAACATGCCCTACTGGAACAGTTGAAAGGGATATGGGAGAAAATATGAGAGAGAGCAGATTGGAAGAGGGGATATCCTGTGGGGCAGCTATTTTGGGGCGGTGGGTAGGGGAAAAATGGGGAGAAAATTTGTAACTAAAAATCTGGCGGAAATGAATGATGTAAATCAGAAGTTAGTAAAGCATTTGAAAAATGAAAAAAAGATGTTACTTTCTTCAGTAGTTTTTGTGATCTCCTTCAGCAAACTGTTTACTTGTTTTTCATTATTTTCTTGCATCACTCTCATTTCTCTTTCCAATTTTTCCTCTACTTCTCTTAATTTTCAAAATTCTTTTTGAGCTCTTCCATCACATGCAACCAATTCATATTTTTCTTGGAGGCTTTTGATGTGGAAGCTATGACTTTGTTGTCTTTTTCTGGTTGTATGTTTTCATCTTCTTTGTCACCAAGGTAATATTCTATAACCTGAGTTTTTTTTTTGCAGTTTCCTCATTTTCCTAGACAAATATTTGATTTTCTAACTCTTTATAAAGGTAGGACCCTGCTTCCATTGGGTGTGGGTATGGGTGTACTGTCCCAAACTTCAGAGGTTTTGAACAGCTGCTTTCAGAGATACTTCAAGGGACCTGTACATTTTCAGCTCTTCCAAGGTGGTATGATCAAAGGAGAGGTGTTTACTCCTTTCCTGGCCTGTGCTCTGGTCTGTGTGTGACCACAAGCACTTTTTTTGCCTTGGAACTGTGAGGAGGATTCCCTCTCTACTGCAGCCACAAGCAGTGCCACACCAGTGTTCCTCCTCACCCCAGGATAGCTACCCAGGACTGCGACCCAGATCCAGGCAAGGTAGAACAAGAGAATCCTGCCTCAGTTCCAGCAAAAAGATCCCGGCTATCGCCCTCTGATCAGCTGCGTGATCCCCCCCACTATCTGTGGACCCAGAGCTCCAGAAGCAGCTGTTGTTGCTGCTGCTGCCATAGCACCACCACCTCTGCCACCCCTGGGCTAGGGCTGGACCATGCTCCTCTTTCACCCAGGTCTCACAGAGTTTTCCCACTGACCTATGCTGTCTTTGGTGTCTGTGGGCCAAAAAGTCTGGAACACGCCACAACTGCCAGTGATTCAGTCCCCTGAGGCCTGCTCTGGCCCTGTCTATGCTGGTACAGCCCACACTAGACTGCTCTCCACTCCCAGCCTTGTGTGATAGACCCTTCCTGTCAACTTTCCAGGCTGTCTTGGGCTGGAGATTTGTTTCGCTCTGTCATTTCATGGGTTCTGCAGCTCTAGAATTTCTTTAGAGTCATTTTTTACAGGTATTTGGAAAGGTTTGAGAGAGATCTCAAGCAAGTCCCTGCTTTTACTCTGCTATCTTGGCTCTGCCCCCAAGGAGAGCATTTTCTACTCTTATATGCTTCTCACCATTCCCGTGACTGGTGGTCCTTTGCCAGTTCAGCAGCCCATCCTCAATATGAGCTACCTTGCTTTCTCACTCAATCCTTGGACCTTTGACTGTGTTGCACCCCAATAGGTGTGACACTCTGCTGCTGCACATCTTTTACATTTTTGCTGTACCCCAACATCAAGAAAAATGACCAGCATTGTGTTTCTCTGATACTATGTCTCCTTCCCCCTCCCCCTTCACTTCCTCCCAATGTTTAAGGAGCCAAAGAATAGGTGTTATTACTTACTCAATGAGATTGCAGGGAGATTCTTTGGGAGACAGGCCACTCTTCCCTTAGCACTTGGCTATACCTGTCTACTAGTGATTTATATAAATCACCTATTATACCATAAAGGTAAAGTCCAGCTTATACCATCGATGGGACTCCTAAGATTTTCCTGTACCCCTAGAGACCTCTTCTCTTGATCTGCCATCTTTGCTTTCTCCCCCAGCAGTAGCCTCCCCGGTAACAACTTCTCCCCAAGAGATCTTCCCCATAATATCTAGTTATGGCTCTGGTAGTTTGCAGTATGCCACCAACAAAGAATTCTGCAGAAGAAGCAATGATAAATAAAACATTAATAGGGATGTATGATTGGAAGAGAAGATACACTAGTTATGTAGGAGCTATACAGGATAACTGATGGACATCCTGTATGCTCTGTTGTTATCCTGCAATGTCAAAAGATCCTGAGAAGGGTCCTAAAATATTGGATGGGCCTTCTTTGGAAGCTTTATTGGTGGACACAGTTAAAGTTGGATAGGATGAGAAGTTGTGGATGGGTCCCTGGATTGGAGGGATACCCACAGTGATGAGATCATAGACCCATTGAAATACGCCTTAGGATATTTTTTCTGTCATAAGGCCTAGTCACAAGGGTTGCCTTGCCTGAGCTCACTCACTAACCTAGATGGTTACTTCTTGTGTGTACTGTAAAATAGATTCTTCTTCAGGTATGGTTATCTGAGAGTCACCTTCCAGCTCTGAGATTCTGTGATTTTACAATTACAAAGTGCTTCATATCCATTATTTCTATGGATCCTCATGATAGCTTTGTGAAGTAAACAAGGCAATAATTGTTAATGTCTGAACCATTTGTTGTAGAAACTAGAAATAAAGCAGGTGCCCATTTAAATAAGGAATGGTTGAACAAACTGTGGTACATGAATATAATGGAATGTTAATGTACTATAATAAATGTTGTGAAGGAAGGATTCACAAAATTTAAGAAGACATGTATGAACTGATGCAGAGTGAAATAAGTAGAACTCAGAGAACAATTTATATACTATGACCACAATGCTGTATGTTGAGATCCTTTCAAGAAGTGATCAGTGAGTTCTTTCAATTTCTACTTTGCCCTTTGGTTCTATGATATTTGGGGAGTTTTCCTTTATAATTTCTTGAAATATCATGTCTAGACTCTTATTTTGTTGTAGTTTTCAGATAGTCCAATAATTCTTAAATTGCCTCTCCTCTATTTCCCAAATAAGTTGTTTTTTTTTTCCAATTTGACATTTGATATTTTATTCTATTTTTTAAAAAATTCTTTTGACTTTGTTTCATTCTTTCTTGATGTCTCTTGGAGTCATTAGTATCCACCTGACCAATTTACATTTTTAAGAAGTCATTTTCTTCAGTGACATTTTATATCTCTTTTACTAAGCTATTAATCCTTTTTTTTTTTATAATTTTCTTGCAATGCTCTTATTTCTTTTCCCAATTTTTCCTCTACCATTCTCATTTAATTAAAAAAAAACACATATTTTGGGCTTTTCAATCTCTTTCTTTAGCTCTTTTAGGAATTCTTTTAGGCTTGTGTCCAATTTGTCTTTTTCCTTTGCTTCTAGATGTTTTCATGTCATTGTCTTCTGAGTTTGTGTTTTGAGCTTCTCTGTCACCATAGAAGCTTTTTAATGTCAGGTTCTTTTTTTGTTGTTTGTTCATTTTTCCAGCTCATTTTCTACTTTGGACATTGTGTCAGAGGTGGATTCTACTTATCTTTGGGGAGGGATGTCTAGCCTGAGCTTCATTGATTAGGCCTGGGGGATTGTAGGTTTGCCATGCTTCTAAGGTGTGTTCTGGGTAGAGTTCTGGTCACTATCTTCCTGGTCTGTGCTCTGGTCCTTACCTAGGTAAAGCCTCTGCTCCTATAACCAGTCCTCTCTGCCCTGGAACTGGGTAATGGGCAAAGGAATTGCTAAATGGTGTCCTGTTTTGCACCCATTGCTAACACAGTGGTCCCTTTTAATATCTTTTGACCAGGTGTCCCCTTTCCATCTGTAGGCACTGAACATTCTTCGTGCACTACTATGGCTGCCTCTGCTACTGCTGTCACCTTCAGTCCCTATCTGCTACACTGTGCTTTAGGCCAGCCCCCACCTCAGTGTCCTTAGAGCTTTCTCTCCTTCTAAGCTGTCATGGTCTAGAAAAATAAGTATGACTTTTTGTTTTTTGGTTATCCCACTCAAAATTTTATTTAAAAAAAAATTTTAAGGGTTGTTTAAAGGGTTGGGTTAGGAGAGCTCAGCAGAAATGCTTGCCTCCCCTCACCATCTTGGCTCTACCCCCTGACTATAATATTGTAAAGGAAAACATTTATAGACTGCCAAACTCCAACAATACAGTGACCAATCATGACATCAAAGAGTCTGATAATAAAACTTACTTTATCAGGCTCTGCATTGCCTCTTGACATAGAGGGACAGACTAGAAGCACAGAAAGACATTTTAAGGTGTGTCAGTGTGTTTCATTTGATTATACTTATTTGTTACAAGAGAGGGTTTCTTTCAGAGTGGAGGTTTGTTAGTGGATAGTGATAAGAATGGAAAAAAAGAATGAAAAGAACATAATGAAAACATTTAAAATACACAAAAGAAACAAAAAATGTTCAAAGAGAACAAAACCAGCCATTTGGTTACTACCTTGTTAAATTTAATGCACATTCCAAAAAACAAACTCGACATAACAGAGGTTTGTAGTTTTATATACAATCCTCATTTTTGTTCTTTTCGTATTGGAATGTTTGTGCTTGTTGATAATTTGTAAGGTCATAAGAAAAAGACAAGTAAAACAACAACACAGATTAAGTACCAGACTAGAATCTGAGAAAACTTGGTTCTGGTCCTAACTTTGTCATTGACTAATATGAACTTGGGTAAATTCTTTAAATTCTCTGGGTCTCACTTTCATCATATGCACATTTTGGGGTTGGACTAAGATGGTCTCAAAGGTTCCTTTCAGCTCCGCAGCACCATTTTGTGATTAGCACGGTGCCTGTGCACAGTAGGCACTTCATGAATGTTCAATGATTGATTGATCTATGAGTGGGTTCTCTGAGGTTACCTGGTTAGCAAGTGTAAAAGTTGTGTTTTGAATTGACACTAAGATCAAAGGTCTTTTTGATTACACCATCCTGCCTCTCAAAGGCCATAGTTACCTTGTAGGTGGGAAGATGGAGTCATGCTAAATGTACCCTCTCAGTATTGGTGAACGCATTCATGCATCTCTAGGATGTAGTTTCCCAGATTTTTCACTGCTATCATATTATGGACAATTGTCCTCTTCTGGCTTCCTCCCAGCTCCATGGACTTTGCTGTGTCGTGGGCACTGGCACTCTCTCATTACCTATGGTTACAGACCCTTCCTTGAGGTCCTCAGATAATCCTTCACAACACTGGATTTTTGAAGCAGCCAGTAGTCTGTCTGCTGTTCTTTGAGCCTACACGACCCACTTTCCCAGGACCACCTTAGAGCTGAGGAAGGTCCTAGGGCCCTGGTGCCCATGTTTGGATAAACCTGACCTTAGATATGACAGAAGTTAAGAAACAAAGTTTGTTATTTTCACATAGCAAGGATAGTGAGGCTGTTCTGCATGTGGACAAGGACTTGTGGAATGAGTTCCCAGACATTAAGGTCTCATTTAGCTACAAGTCAGGCACTTAGTAGAAGCTTATTTGTACTGGTCCTGCCCAATACTGCCTAGAGACCTGAAAAGATACAAACCCAATTGTGTTCTTCAGCCAGGCAGTGCTCACAGGATCTCAGACATGCTAACTGGGTGTCACTGAAGCCTTGGTTTAGCAGGAGACTTAAGTCAGAGCTCTATCAGCTCTAAACAAATATAAATCATTCTGAACTGAGCACTGTCTATGTGCCTAGTACCATGCTAGAGCCTACAGAGGTTATATCATTAATGTTTGCCCTCAAGGGGAGTTTCTGTGGGGAGACAAGGTGAACATGAAACAATTAAAGAATAATTCAGTGCTAAATTACACAGTGTTGATAATAATAAATACAAGCTTACATTTCTATAGTGCTTTAGGGCTTGCAAAATGCTTTGCTTACAAAAATATGTGTGAGTTAGATAGTCTAAGTATCATTATCCCCTCTTTAAAAATGAGGCAATGGCACAGAAAAGTTGCCCAAGGTCAGACAGCTAATAAGTGGTGGAGCTGGGAATGAACATGGCTGCCTATGAGTTCTGAGTAGGGAGAGATCAACATGGGGTAGGAGTGGTAAGGAAAGGCTTTCTTGAAGAAGTAGGACTTGAGTTGGGTTTTGAACCATGGGTAAGATTTGGACAAAGGGAGAGGAAAAGGGAAGGCCATGCCACTCATTCATTCATTCATTCAATAGATATTTATTGAATTACTAAAGGCAGGGGCAGCCAGGTGGCTCAGTGAGTAAGAGCACCAGCCCCAGAGTCGGGATGACCTGGGATAGAATCCAGGCTCTGATACTTAGCACCACACCCAGAAATAACTGGCCAGGTAATCTTGAGCAAGTTATTTAATCCTGATTGCTTAAAAAAAATAAGAATTACTAAAGGTAGAGTACTATCACTCTATGTAAAGGGGATGGGGATGACACAAAGTCCAAGAAGATAGGGTCCAAGCTTAGCCTGGGAAAAGAGTTGAGAAAATGAGCCTTCCTCCTTTTATTGCAGAGGTGGAGGTCTATGGGCATGTCATATTGTATGTATTGACAAATATAATCGATATGTTGGTTGAATTATTTTCCCCCTCTTTCTATATTACTTGGCTCCCTGCTAGGGTTGGAGAGGTATAAAACAACACAAGTTATCAAAGAGCTTTAAAAAAAATCAAAAAGAAAATCTACAGCCTAAAGTTGAAGAAGACTACCTACTGATTTTGCACTAAATAAATGATATACAAATTGCTCGTTCCTATTTAAAAAAAAAAATAGAGAGTCCTACTCAGGCATTTTCTCATTTCTCATCTGGCTGTGCTTTCTTGGGACTTCTCTGACTGACTTCTCCACCATACCCCTAAGTCCAGATACTGGTCCTCCTCCTCCTTCCCCCCCCCCCACAACTTTTCAGCTTCCTTTCAAGTGTTATCTTCCCCCATTAGATTATAAGCTCCTTGAGGCCAGGGACTGTATCCCCAGCACTTATCTTGGTGCCTGCAATGTATTGGTTTTGTTCAGCCGTTTCAGTCACATTCAACTCTTTGTGATCCCATTTGGGGTCCTCTTGGCAAAGAGTGTTTTGTTATTTCCTTCTCTTGCTCGTTTTACAAATGAGGAATTGAGGCAAACAGGGCTAAGTGACTAAGTGTCTGAGGTCAGATTTGAACTCAGGTCTTCCTGACTCCAGATCCAATGATCTATCCACTCAAGCCATCTAGCTGCCAAAGCCTAGCACATTCTAGGAACTTAATAAATATTGATTGATTGATTGAGATAGAGTTCCTCCAGGGCAGACTGAGAATAAATGGCACTCTGGGGCAGTCCTCCGATATGTTAGACTATCTTGATATTTCACGAATCTGTAATTTCATTCATGTAGAGATTTCTTTCACTTTATGCAGGTGACAAGCCCTCTATTTTTTCATGGGTTATTGTGACTAAAATAAAACCCCAAAACACCAAAAACCAACATCACCTAGAGTCCAAACCTCTAGTAATGACCCTCTCTGAACCTTATTAGGTTTGGTCTTTGGAAGAGAAACTTATTACCACATTCATCTCTAAAGCCATTCCAGACTTACCAGAGCTTGTACTCTATAGGCAAAGCCTTCAAGCACTCAGAATCAACTCCACATGGCAATGAGACATCAAAGAGGAATAGGAATGGAGAATAATATTAATATTAGCAAGCACTGATTAAGGATTTGCTGTGTGCTAGGCACTATGCTAAGCACTAGAGAGGAAAAGAAAAAGTTTGAAAATTCTTGCCCTCAAGGATCTTATATTCTAAAGGGGGAAACAATATAAATATAAATAAGCAAATAGAAGATACATATAAAATAGAGCAGCTGAGGGAATTGGAAAAGGTCTCCTGCAGAAGGTGGCATTTGAGCTGAATCTTGAAGGAAATCTAGGAGTCAAAGAGGTAGAGGTGAGGAAGGAGAGCATTCCAGGTGTGGGGGATGGCCAGTAGAAAGACATCAGAAGAAAGAAGATGGAGTTTCATTTCTGGGGAACAGCAAGTAGACCAGCAAGGTTGGACCATATAGAAGAGAATAATGTGTAAGAAGATGGGAGAACTAGGCCTGGGCCAGATTGTGAAGAACATTAAATGTATTTGATATTAGGAATAATAGAGCGCTGTTGGTGTCTGTTGAGTAATGAAGTGACATAGTCAGATCTTTGTTAGTTTTGTGGAGGATGGTTGGAGGAGAGAGAGGATTGAGGCAGGGGGACTGTCTAGCAGATTATTGCAGTCTCAGGCTGGAGGTGATATAGAATGGAACTAGGAAGGTAACTGTAAGTGGAGAGAAAGTGGCGTATGTGAGATGTGTTGTGGAGACACAAATATGACTTGGTGACTGATTAGCTGGATGGAATGAGTAAAAATGATGAGGTTATGAAACTGGATTATTCGGAGGATGGTGGTGCCTTCAACAATAAAAAGGAAGTTCAGAGGAGAGGTAAGTTTGGGAAGAGAGATCATGACGCCCTATAGTCATCTCAATGCAATATATCCAAAATAGAACTAGCTAACCTTTCACCTCAAACTTGTCCCTATCCCAACATTCCTATTTCTGTAGAGGACAACACATCCTTCAATCACTTAGGTTTACAACCTCAGAGTTCTTCTAGACTCTTCATTTTCCCTTTCTCCATATTTCCAATCAGCCTTATTGATCTCACCCTCCACAATATCTCTCACATTAGTCCCTTTTTCTCATCTAACCACTGACCCTAATCCATCACTTTCACCTCTGTTATTTCATTAGCCTCCTAATTGGTCTGCCTGCCTAAAATTTCTCCTTTCTTTAATCTTTACTCCACAGTGATATTCCTAAAATAGAGGTCTGGATGTGTATGGTGCTGTTGTCTACAGTCCCTGCTGCTGGAAAGGCCGAGGCTGGTTCATTGCTTTAGTTAGGAAAGTTTGAGATGCAATAGGGTTAAAGCCAATTGGTTGTTTAAACTAAATATGGAACCAAGAAAGTGAGACCCCAGGAAATGGGAACCACCAGGTTGAGAAAAATTAACCCTAGTCAAAAACAGAGCAGGGCAAAGCTTCTGTGCTAGTCAACAATGGGATTGGACCTATGAGTGGCTGCTGTATTTCCAGACTGGGCAAGATAGGGAAAGTTGTACTAGGAAAGAAAGAAAGAAAGAAAGAAAGAAAGAAAGAAAGAAAGAAAGAAAGAAAGAAAGAAAGAAAGAAAGAAAGAAAGAAAGAAAGAAAGAAAGAAAGAAAGAAAGAAAGAAAGGAAGGAAGGAAGGAAGGAAGGAAGGAAGGAAGGAAGGAAGGAAGGAAAGGAGGAAGAATGGTCATTTTTCTACTCAATAAACTCCAGTGGTTCCCTATTACCTTTGGGATCAAATATAATCTCTGTCATTTAAAGTACTTCTCATCCTGGCTCTAACCTACATTTCTAGCCTTATTAATTCATTATACAAATCGACCTTCCTCCATTTCTCTTATGTGTCTTTGCAAATCCTAGAATGTACTCCCTCCTCATATTTGCTTTTTAGAATTTCTCATTTCCAGTTCATGTCCCACCTTCCATTAGTAGAAGCATTCCTGATTTTTCCCTACCCCCACATATTAATGCCTTCCTCGCCCAACCAAAAATTTTCCTTTTATTTATGTATTTTTTGTGTATATATATATATTATATACATATATGTCCCTCCCACAGAATATGAGTTCCTTGAGAGCAGGGACTGTTTCATTTCTATTTTTGTACCTCCTTACCCCCACCCCCTCCTGTATTAGCACAGTAGGTGTTTTATGAGAGCCTATTGATTGATTAATGGTGTCTCCTAGTTAGAGATGTATCAAAGCCATCTCTTACTGGTTCCTGAGAGCCCACTATAAATTTTCAGTGTGGGCATTTAAACCTCAGACATTTGCAAGGCTTTGAATCAGTGCCTTATTTATTGTTCTGTTGGTCGTCTAGATTTAAGAAAGTGTTGAAGAATATGATAATAATGCAGGTTAAACTAAAAAGTGTATCATGTGTGTGTTTTTCTTCTCAGAGCACAAGTGTGTTAAACATTCACCACACATCCCTGCTCCCTGTCTGGGGTTGGGGGCCCTCTGAATAGCTTTTAAGTAGTTCAGTCTGTCCTTGGCTGCTTATTGGCCCATCTTCAGCTTCATGAATGAATTTGGTTTGAGGCCTCACTTGGCATTGGGATCACAGTGAGCAACCTTGGGAAAGGTGAGATTAGTACTGGAGATAAGATATGTACCCAGATAAATATAATACAGATTCAAGTTTGATGAGTACACGCCTGACTCTCTTCACCTATTGGCAACAGTTTCACGAAATTCTGACTCTCCTCAACTATGAGTGAACTCTCCAAGGCCACTTTATTTTCCTCTCCTTATACACTTAATATTGTATTGTGTTATAATTATTATATTAGAGCTATTTGTACTCTCTCTTCATCTTGGGTAGCTAGGTCCATTGCTAAGCCAGGAGTCAGGGAGATTCATCTTCTTGAGTTCAAATCTGGCCTCAGACATTTACTAGCTATGTGACCCTGGGCAAGTCACCTAACTCCATCTCAGTTTCCTTATCTGTGAAATAAGTTGGAGAAGGAAATAGCAAACCACTCTAGTATCTTTGCCAGGAAGACCCCAAATGGGGTCATGAAGAGTTGGACATAACTGAAATGACTGAACAACAGCAACATCATCCTGGACTCTTAAAATTCATATCTTCCTGTTTTCCCTCATCTTCTATACAAAGCCTTCCCTGCTCTCTGCTGCTAGTAATGCTTACTGCTTATTTGACTTTGGAAAAATCACTTAAATTCAAGTTTACCTCAGTTTCCTCAATTATAAAATGAGAAAAAGAAGAGCATTTCCTCCCAAGGTTATTGTGAGGATCAAATGAGAAAATACAAACAACAAATATAAATGCTTATTCCCTTCCTTCCAGCTCTCAGTGCGTTACAATTCCTCACAAAATTTTTGGTGTGTTTATTGAATATAGGCTTATATGTGTACATGTTGTCCCTCTCTCCATTGAATGTAAGCTTCTTATTGGGGAATATTTCATTTTTATCTTCATATTCCCAGGGTCTAACCCTTAGTGGGCACTTAGCAAATGCTTATTGATTGGTTGGAGGCCTGATTGGGGGCCCCTTTTTATGGGAAGATTTTATAGATCCCTCAAGCATTTAGTTTTCTTTCTCTCCCCTACATTATTTTATATTTACTTATTTGTTTATTTTGAGTACCTACCATGGATCTACTGGGATCTGTGTCCTTCCATATTCTTCACAGGCTACTCCTGGATTCCTCCATTCTGCCCATTTCCCTTGGATCCCTCCCTTGATAAAAGGCTTGCATAACCAGAGGTTTCTGGTTGGGTTCTATGTGCTGCCTTTTCTCCTCTATTGTGGATTGAGTGAGGTAAGGTTACATTAATATTGCGTCAGAGAGGTTTGACCTCTGAGCCAGGAAAAACCACCCACTCAGTAGCCTTCAAAAAGAATAACTCTGCCCTTTACCATTCTCTTTTCTATGATTCCGTGCATGGCTTAGAACAATCTCTCCATATTGTTGAACACATGTATTGTCTAGGTAAACATGTATTTGTCTTAGGCCTTGGGCCTCCTGCTGCCTCTTCTGTTTTGTGTTTCTTTCCCTAAGTAAGGGGCATAATGGATCCTACAGGACAAACTTCTGGAGAGCACTTGCCTCAGGAGCTCCTAGGTCTCTCATTTGAAGCCAACTGCACTCCAAGGGGGAGGTGTCTCCTTTAGCTATGAGTACTCCTTTTAAAAAAAATATTTATTTCTTTTAAACGTTCTTTTCTTTTTAAATTTTGCATTCCACATTCTCTTCCTCTCTCCCACCCCTTCCTACACACACTGAGAAGTCAAGCAATATATCAATTATACATGTGAAATCATGCAAACCATATTTCTATATTAACCATATCTGTTTTTTAAAAAAGCAAGACAAATAAAGAAAGTGAGAGTATTATATTTCCGTTTGCACCCAGAATTCTACAGTTCTCTCTCTGAAGGTGGATAGCATCTTTTCCTCATTAGCCCTTTGGAATTGTCTTGGATCATTGTCTTAATCAGAGTCACGGCTTCTTGGAGGAGAAAACAAACAGCAGCAGGAGAATGAGAGCAACCAGAAGACATAGACTTTGGGGGAGTTGTTCAGATAGTGCAGAGAAATTAAGGAGAAATGCCCCCTAAGCAGTCCCACTAAATTTTGTTTTAGTGCTTTAATTATCAACTACCCAGGAGAGTATAACAGTAGTTGTAAATGGCAGCTTCATGTTTAAGTCCTTGTCAAAGTATATTGGTGACTCTTGTTTCAATAATTTCTTTTAAGTAGAGGAAATAAATAGCCATCCTATATATACCTGATCTGTCAACAAACATTTATTAAAGTGCTAAACAGAAGAATCTGTATTTGATTCCAGATGTCACTGGAGTTTATTGAACAGGAAAGTAGCATAGACAAACGTTCTCAAAAAGATCTAAGGTTTTGGTGAACTGCAAGCTGAATATAAGTGTGATATAACAGCCAAAGGAGCTAATTAAAACTAGGGGTACATTAAGAGGAGCATAGCTTCCAGGAACAGGGAGGTAACGGTCTTATTCTCGTCTGCCTTTGTCAGATCTCATCTGGAGTACTGGATTCAGTTTCAGGTACCACAATTTAAGATGGATATTGATAAGCTGGAAAATGTCCAGAGTGGGGCAGCCAGGGTGATAAAGGACCTTGAGTCCACATCATATGAAGGATCTGGGGATGTTTGTACTTGAGAAGAGAAAATTCTGGGGAGATATGATAATATGAGCATTTGAAAGGTTGTCATGTGGAGGCAGAACCAGCAGCAGTAGGTAGGTGGCAGGGATTCTTTCTAAGTATGAGTTATACTAGTCAGACAGAGATTGATGGAAAGACCTTTAGAATTTAGTATTTAAGTTAAAAAATTTGTTTTTACATGCAACCAGGATATAAGTTATACAGACAATGGGGTATAGAAATCCTTCTTGCCCTATAAGAAAGTAAGGGGGGGGATTGGGGGAGTATAAGAAAGGGCAGACTGGGGGAAGGGGTAATCAGTATGCTTGCCATCCTGGAGATGGGGAGAAAATTTGGAACTCAAAATCCTGTGGAAATGAATGTTGAAAACTAAAAATAAATAAATACATTTTTTAAAATTCCCAAATCTATTCCTAATTATCTCTTTTAAAAAAATGAATATTTTTCGATTAACAAAAATCTGCCTTCTCTCCCTCCCTCCTCCTCATTCCCTCCCAATGGGGGTGGGGAACAAAGTCCATGTAACAAATATACACAATACGGCAGAACAAGTTCCTGAATTGGCCATGAGCAACAACGCACACACAAAATTGTCTTGGTTTGTATTGTAAGTCTACCATCTCTCTGTCAGGAGGGGGGTCTCATCCCCAGTGCTTTCTAAATTGCTTGATATCCCTTTGTGGGCATCTGAGAGGGGTATGATATGAAGCTGCTACAAACCTGGAGTTGGGTAGGAGAAGCTCCTTAGTTATTACTGAAGGCTACACAAAGAGATAAAAATAAACAACTCCTGCTATAGGATTAAAATCCATGTCTGATCATGTTACTTTCCTGTTCAATAAATTCTAGGGACCTCCTATGACCTCTGGAATTAAATGCAAATTCCTCTCTTTGGTAATTAATAAAAGCTTGTTGACAGACACTAGGTATAGGATAGCTATTTATTTCTTTTAAACAAAAGAAATTATTAAAACACAAAAAGAATCACAAATGCACTTTGACAAAGACTTAAACATGAAGCAATCACTTATAACTATTATTATATGCTTCTGAGAGATGGATAATTCAAACATTAAACACAATTTAGCGGGACTGCTAAGTAGTTATTTCTCCCACTTTTTCTTTTTTAATTTTTTTTAAAGCAATTGGGGTTAAGTAACTTGCTCAAAGTTACATGGCCAGGTGTTTCTGGGTGGGTGCTAAGTGTCTGAGCCCGGATTCGATCCCCAGGTCATCCTGACCCTAGAGCCACTGCGCTTACTCACTGTGCTGCCTGGCCGCCCTCTCTCACTTTTTCTATACTGTCTGAACAACTCTATCAAAATCCATGTCTTCTGGTAGTGTTGCTGTGTTTTTTTAAATAAACTTTTGTTGATATTTTCTGTTTCTTATATCACCGTAGTTATTCCAATGATCTCTTTTCCTCACCTTCCCAAAGAGAATATAAAAATAATATTTTTTAGAGAGGAAAAATAGTGTAACTGATTGACATACTGAAAAAGTCTGAAACCATGTGCAATATATGACACCTGTAGACTCCCATTTCCATGGAAGGGTAGGTTAGGGGTATCCTTTCCTATCTCTTTATTCAAGTCCTGCTTGGTCTTTCTAATTTTTTTTTTGCTTTTTTTTTTGGAGGGCAATTGGGGCTAAATGACTTGCCCAAGGTCACATGACTAGTTTTGTGTTAAGTGTCTGAGGTCAGATTTGAACTCAGGTCCTCCCGACTCCAGGGCCAGTGCTTTACTCATTGCACCACCTAGCCACCCCAGGTCTTTCTAATTTTGTATTTATTTTTTACTTTTTTGGTGTGTTGTTCTTCCCATTTATGCTGTTGTGGTTACTATCTATATTGTTTTCTTGGCTCTGCTTACTTCACTTTGAATCAGTTCAGATTGATCTTTCCATGCTTCTCTTTATTCATCACTTATGTCATATTCCATTGCATCCATTTGTGCCACAGTTTGTGATGGGCATCTACTTTATTTCCAATTCTTAATGCCTGTTAGTGTTTGTCTTCTCCAAGAAATAGTGTGAGATGGAGGTGACTAGATAAATTCAGAGAGACTCATCACCAGGTTGGTTAAACAGTAGAGAATTTTTAACCACAGTTCTTGAAAACCATCCGCCAAGCTGTGGATGGGATGGCAACCTATGCTAGTGGCAGGAATACTCATACTGAGGAGATGCCAAAGCCTTGAAATATTGAAATACACATATAATGCAATAATTATACATATACACACATGCATACTACATATATGTGTGAATATATATGTATGTGGAAAGAGAGAGAGGGGGGAGAGAGACAGAGACAGAGAGAGACAAAGAGATAGAGAGAGACAGACAGAGAGAGAGAGAGACAGAGAGAGAGAGAAACTGGTCAAAAGGTGGGAAGGAATAAGACATTTTTTCATGAAGTTGCTTTCAGAGTCTCACACAGTTATAAGGTGTGTATAAATTCAGTTTCTCCCCTTTTCTAGGCAAGGAATCTAAGGAGGGTCTGGGAGATTTGGTTTAGGAATAGTTATTCTTGGGAAATGCAAAGAAAATTCTTAGATAGCACTGCAGCTTCAGCTGGATGAGTGAACCTCTGGATTGGTGAGGTAAGCAAAAAAGGAGGAAGAGAGAGAGGGAGGGAAGCTGTTCCAGGTTAGTTATTTTTGAGAGAAGGGTCTGGATTGGGAGGGGTGTTTAAGGAGGATAGGACCAGGGCTGTCATAGGGAGGACTGGGACCCCAAGGTTTATCCTGGGAGGTAGGTCAAGGACTATTCTAGGAAGGGTGGGATCCTTCCAGGCATCCCACGGAGGGGTGAAGGTTCAGAACTATCCCAGAGAGAAGAGAACTAGCTGCCAAGGGCATTAATTTTCGTACCTATATCTCTCCAAGGGAGTAAAACCTAAGGCTCCATCAATTGAGGTAATTCTCTGAAGTCACTGACAGAACGACTTAGTACCATGACTGTGTTCTAACGCCCCCTCATGGCCTTGAGAATTAAATACAACTCTGTTCATGGGGGAGGGGGAAGAATGGAAGACCATCTTTAAGGTACCAGTTCATAATAAGTCTCAGAATCATAAAATGTCAGCATTAGAAGGAAACCTTAGGGTTCACTTGGTCCAATTTCCCAGTTGGGCCAGGAATCCCCTAAAGAGGCTCCCTCACAGCCATTTATATGAATCTATGCATATTATCAAGAGGAAGCCAGATTCCAACAAGCCAGCTTGAACATCTTTACCTTACAAAACAGCTTGTTTCCCATCAGAACAGTTACAATTACTGAGAAGCTCTTTACCTCAATAGTCACAGTAGCTTATATTTCTATAGTATTTTAAAGCTTATGAGGCATTTTTTCTACAACAACCTTGACAGTTTAGCAGATCAATTATCATTATTCCTACTTTCTGAGAGAGGAAACAGCCTCAGAAAAGGAAGGGGACTAACTTGTATCCAGATACAGCACCAGTGAGGGTTGGAACCTAGATATGAGCCCAGGTGTTGTGACTCCAAGTTGATGTTCTTTTCACAGTGCTGTGCTACCTTGTTGACATCGGTCTTCCTGTAACTCTTTTTTTCTTTCTTTTCCAGGCTCAATGAAGGAACTCTGTGAAAATGCAGATCAGTACTTATGCTGAAACTTAGAGAAGTCTTAGAAATTCATCTGTGCCACTGAGGAGTTAAGTCATTTATACAGAATCACACAGCCAAAGGTTGGATTTGAAACCAGTCTTTCTGACTCTATGGTTCACTAGGCTCTTCACTATGCCACAGTGCCTCTCATAAAGAAATATCAGTATTATTATTTCCTTTTTGATAGGGTTACTAGGCTAGTAAATCAGGGTAATGATATCATTTATTTGGTTTTCAGCAAAGTATTTGGCAAAATCTCTCATGTTATTTTTTGTGAAAGAGATGGATGATGTCAGGACCATTTGACAACTGGACCCAAGGAGTAGGCATGAATGGCTTGGTATCAGTTTGTAGCTGGGTCTCTAAGGAGTTTGCCCTTGACCCTGTGCTAGCTACTGTTTTTATGCATAACTTGGATAATGTAATTAATGGCATACTGAGTGAATTTACAGGTGACACAAAACTAGGAAGGTTCACTAACATGTTGGTGGACAAGAGTGAGGATAGAAAAGGATCTTGTAAAACTACAACAATGAGTTAGAATTTAATTAGATTAAATTTACTTCAATGTTTTACTGAATCTGTGCTATGGGTAATAGATTTATAACAGGAAGGCCACTGAGCCATGCACTCTCTCATTATAGTCTGCAACCCAGCATCTCATCTGATGATATGTTTATACATTTTCTTCCTTAGATCCTCCACAGGGTATCTACTCAACATACTGGGGGACTTCCTGTAGGTTTTTATATTTAATTAGTATCAGGACAACATATGGGATATTAGGTGAATGAACTGACCCACTTTATTTTATATTCAGACATTTCCTGGATTGTATCCCTTTCACTGATTATTGCGTGCTAATTGTCATTTTCATCATTAAAAATGAAATTTAAGAGCAACAATTAAAGTATTATACTTGGGTATAAAAATATTGTCACAATTACAAGATGGTCGTTAGACAACAGTCTATATGAAGATTAATCAGACAAAAGCTCCTTGACTGGTCTTTGTCTCCATTTTTCATGTCACCAACGTATCTGAGCTTGGCTTCACCCTGGAACTGCCCTTACTGCCTGGAAACTTCTCACCCTGGAACATCCGTTGGTCATGGCAGCTGCTTTCTCCCATTGGTAAGAGCCTTCAAGAGGTTCCATTTTGGGTATAATCCAGGCCAACTTCTTCATTTTCCTCTGGTCTGCGCTTCTGACTCACAGGATGCCTTCATAGGGCTACTTTTCCCTCAACTCCTCCATGCTTTTCAGCCCCCTTTTATGTGGAATTTTCCCCTATTAGAATGTAAGCAAATTGACAGCAGGGACTGTCTTCCTGTTTGCCTATATTTGTGTTCCCAGCACTTATACATGTTGACTGCCCATCTGCCTGTTTGACTTTGTATTCCTAATACCTAGCAAAGTGCCTTATAATAATGTGCTTAATAAATACTTGTGGGATTAAATTAAATTTTGGCTTTGGTGAACTACAAAGTCAGTAAGAATCAATAGCACAACCTGGGAGCCAAAAAAAAGTGACTTTAGGATGCTGTTCTAGGCCAATTCTAATTTAAGTCTGGTGATTCAAGTTTGGTTTTGAAACAATGAGACATTCATAGACCTTCTAATAGTAAATAAAAGGAAGTTTATTGGGTTTGAGACAATGAGACATTCATAGACTATTACCTAGCAATAACATAGAAAAGATATTCGGCAAGGACACAGAATTTATTGAGTTGCATTCAACTTCCCTGGCTATGAATTTTCCATGGTGTAGTGCTGGAGAAGTTCCTCACTCTTGATGTGTTGGCTTTTATACTTAAGTGACTAGGAAGCTTTATCAGTGGTTGAGCCTTAGTTTCTTGGACTAATTCATTCTTGAGAACAGTTCAAATTCTTTTAAGGAAAAATTAGCCTAGATGTTGCTCTTACAACAGTTACATTGAGGGAGGCAATGGGCCCATTTTAATGGGGGATAGCCTCTTGTCAGATCACATCTAGAGGATCGTGTTGAGTTCTGGCCATCACACTGAAACACTAGAAGGCATCCAGAGGAGAGTGAGCATGATGGTAAGGGTATGGAAGACTAAGACTTCAGGGTTCATTTGAAGGATCTGAGCATATTTATACTGGAGAATACTTGAGGGGGATATGATAGTTTACATTTTAGTGGAAAGAAAACTCTAGAGCAGATATTGTCCGTGGCTAACTAAAATGCCTTGCACATAAGTAGGCATTTAATAAATGTCTGTTGAATTGAATGGAGTTGAATTTATTTTAATAAAGTTAAATTATTTAAAGGACCAACATGTGGAGGAGGAATTAGATTTCTTCTGCTTGGTCCCAGAGGACAGCAAGGGGTTAAGTTGCTGGAAGGCAGATTTCAGGTCAATGTAAGGAAGAAAATACTTCCTAACAATTAGTCCTATCTAAGAGTGGAACAGGCTGGGGCAAAGGAATAAAAATTTATGCACTGCTTAGTATGTGCTAGGTACCATGCTAAGCACTTTTTATAAATATTTTTTCATTTGATCTTCACAATAATCCTGAGAGGCAGGTGTTATGATTCTCATTTCATAGTTGGGGAAACTAAAGCAAAACAGAAGTTAAGTAGCTTCCCCAGGGGAACACAGCTGCTGTCTGAGGCTAGATTTGAACTCAGGTCTTCCTGACTACAGGAGCAAAGCTCTATTCCCTGTACCCCCAGCTACTTCTATCAGCTGGCTCTGGAAGTAGCATGAATTCTAGAAGCAGTAGTATGAAGACTGGATGGACATTTGCTCAGAATACTGCAGACTGGGCTCTTGGTCAGATGTGATTTGGACTAGATTTCCTCTAAGCCAGTGGTATCAAACTCAAATAAAAATGGGAGCCATAAGGATCGCTGCAGGATGCATATTGATTTAGATAACCATATAGCAATATTATGTATGTTATTATTAATCTATTTTATAAATATATTATCATATTAATCATTAACCATATAATTAATGTTAATTGTCATATAATTAGAAAATATATAAATATAATTATTAACTATATCATTAATATTATTTACCATATAATTAATATATAATACAATATATTATGTATGTATTGTCATATTTTATTTGTTTTATTATATATTTCCCAATTACATTTTAATCTGGTTCAGGAAGTACTCAAGAGTGTTGTGGGCCACATATGGAGTCTCTGCACATCTCTGTTCTTCAAGGCCCAACTCAAGGTAGTCCCTCATCCTTGAAGCATTCTCTGATTCCTATCATTTTCCACCCTGAACTCTCTTCTCTTGCCTCCCCTTATACTTCTCATAGAATTTTACTTGTAACACTTTGCACTTACCTCTCTTTCTCCTATATCAAAGTTATATGCAAGAGAGGGAGTTCCCCCTCCACTCAGTTGATGTAATCCCAGAAGCCCCAGAATGTAATCACAAGACATTAATGATGTGTTAACTGTGGAAGATGTATCTAAGCCTTGATCCTTTTACGAGGTACAAACACCCCTCTAATTGAATCAAGAGGGAATGATAAAATAGCTAAGCCCCAGACAGAATTTCATCAGTTTTAGAGTGGGAAAAACATTTAAGTCAGAAGCTATCTATGGAGACCCACGCAGGATCAGGGGAGGAGAAATAGGAGAAGGGAATTTCTATCTACTCCCCTTCTTACCTTTTATCATTGGGTGAGAGGAGCCACTTGGACAGTAGGAGAAAGTGAGGGGCAGAGACAATCAGACCCTGATATCAAAAGGGAGTAGGACTCCTGGCAGCAGAGAATGGAGTTGGACTGCAGAGAGAAGTAGACCCTGAGAACTCAAATGAGGAAGACTATAGTATCCGGGGGTGGAGAGCCTGTGGCCTCGAGGTCACAAGTGACCCTCTAAGTCCTTGGGTTCAGCCTTTGGACTGAGTCCAAGTTTTACATCTGTGACGTCTGGATTCAAAGCGCCACATTTGAGGACCTAGAGGGCCACATGTGGCCTCGAGGCTGCACGTTACCTACCCCTGAACACTGAAGGGGGATTGTGTAAGGACTTTATAGAGAGAAAAAAGAACTTCCAGAGCCTGTAGTACCAGTAGTTATGGGACACTTTTGCCACACACATATACTATAATAACTAATTCTTCCTGTGGATACTATGTGTTTGTGAGAGATTGTGTCCCAGGTTTGTGGTGGAATGTTTTGTAAGTCCTGCTCTTGCTATACCATCTGAGTAAATGCCTAAGCTAAGGGCTAATTAAATCTACTGGCTGACTAAGTGGGTAGTAAGTTAGTGGGAGTTTATAAGCTTTCACAGTATGAGTACAGCTCTACAGGGTTGCTCCTAGAATCCAAGAATGACAGTAGCCTAAAGGGGGCGTATGTATCATATGTAAACATATGCATAGATGTGTGTGTTTATGACTCAACCTACATATAACACATACATCTGACCATCCTTCATTAGACTGTAAGTTCCTAAAAAGCATACTTAGTATAAAGGGAAGAATATTGATCTTAGAATCCTAAGACTTGGGTTTTAGTTCTGGCTTTGTCACTAGCTCTGTCACTTTGGACAAGTTAGTTAACTACTGTTTGCCTCAGTTTTTCCAACTAAAAAATGGGGAAAATAACATTTGAACTACTATCTATTTTTCAGAGTAGTTGTGAGGAAAGTATTCTGTAAACTTCAATGAATATGGAGTGATGAACCAATATTCAATCATTATCTAAAAGTGTATGTTATGTATAGCTTTGTATCCTGAGTGTCTAGCATGGGGTAGGTTCTTAATAGATAGTCATTGAATGAATTTGAGCTAAGCCTTGAAGGATATATGCAATGTAGTTGGGCAGAAATGTCAAGGAAAGGCAACTGGCCTGAGGAAAAGTGTGCTCATCTGTGAGTTAGGAATATAGGCTGGTGGAGGGGAAGTTGTTGGAGGTGAGGCCAGATAGCTCAGTTGGGTCTGCATTGTGGAGGGCCTCAAATGAGGCTTTTGGGATCCTCCAAAGGAAGGGGTTCTTCAAAGTGGTGGTTCAACTATGTACAACATCACCCCACTTCCCTGTATACTTGATCCCAGTGGTTCTACTTGTTTGGAAGCACCTTTTAGAATTCTGTTGATAGTTATAGTTGGCAATGACTTTGTATCTGCCCCAGGGCTGGCATTTGGCTTCAACCCCAGATATTTAAATGTGACTAACTGATTAAAATTAGGGAGATTTCTTGAACTTCTAGGAGTGAGTCATTCTGGTAAAGGGCACTCATCCAATTCTTCCTGGGGCAGGCACTTTATTTTTGAGCACATGAGGCTGTGACAGCATTACCAGCTTCTGGGTAGAACAGAAGAAATTATCAGATTCTTCAGGATCTTGCAAAGCAAGGGGGAAAAGAAGATCATCAAGCAATTTTGGAGGAAGTGGGTGGAAGAAAAATTCACTATTTAAAAACAATAAGCCTGCTCTACTGTCCCCACCAAAGGTTTTTGTCAGAGCCGTGTGACTTGTAAGGACCTGGCTATGCTGTTAAGTTCCATTCTATTGGGCTGAGAGTCACAAGAATTGAATATTAGTCCCATCTCAGCCATGAACGCACAGTGACATGGGCAGGTTTTTTCCCCTCTCTGGTCTCAACTTCCTCATCCGTAAAAAGGAATGATAATACTTAAATTGCCTTCCTCATCATTAATTATAATGGTGAAAAAAAGCTAATGAACTTTGTAAACCATTGTCAGCATGTCAACCATTGTCAGAATCCCAGGACCACTGGCTTGAGCACACTTCTAAGAAGGAATGGCTTCCAAACTGTTACTAAGGGCAAACCTCTCATTGATTTTGTGACCCAAATTCATGAATATTTGAATTTTTCTGCATTTTCTGGGCCCAAGATCTCAATAGGTTCAGATGATAGCCTGGCACATTCATCTTAGAGCTGGAAGGGTCCTCAGAAATCATCCAAACTGTTTAAAAATTTATTTTATTCTTATTAGCAACAATTTCTTATTGTTGTTCAGTTGTTTTAGTAATGTCTGACTCGTTGTGATGCCCTTTGGGGTTTCCTTGGCAGAGGTACTGAAGTGGTTTGTCATTTCCTTCTCCTTGTTCAATTTAGAGATGAGGAAACCGAGTTTAGTGACTTACCCAGGGACACATAGCTAGTAAGTGTCTGAGGTCAAATTTGAACTCAGGTCTTCTTGACTCCAGGCCCAGTGCTCTATCTACTTAGATTAGTAGATTACCTAGTGTCCCCTATTCTAAACTTAATGAGTAATAATGAAAATGAACATTTCCATATACAAAATAAAATTCACAAAGAGGGTAGTATATGAAATGATGAATCTGTATTACATATAGCTTATTCTAGGAGCTGGCATTGTCTTCATAAGTGAAAGTATTTGATATATTAGGGCAGCTAGATGGTATAGTGGATAGAGCACCCTGGAGCCAGGAAGATCTGAGTTCAAATTTGGCCTCCGACACTTACTATAGCTTTTTGGCCCTGGGCAAGTCACTTAACCTCAGTTTCCTTATCTGTAAAATGAGCTGGAGAAGGAAATGGCAAACCACTCCAGTATCTTTGCTAAGAAACCCCAAATGACACTACAAAGAGTCAGACATGACTGAAATGACCAAAGAACAATAACATATGACATATTAGAAATATATAACGTAATAGATACAATACATTATATTAGAAGTATATGTATATATTTCATATGTATTATATATAATATAGTCAATATTTAACTTTTGAAGTTCTCCTGCTTATATGAGTTTCCTTCTGGCTTTTCTTCTGTTCCTCTTCCAGTTTCCAGCTAATGAAGCTAAAGTTCAAAGGTCTTAAGTGCTCTGTTCAAGGTCATATTTGGGGCAGGTAGGTAGTACAGTGAATAGAGCATCAGTCCCCCTGGAGTCAGGAGGACCTGAGCTCAAATCCAGCCTCAGACACTTGACTTGACACTTACTAGCTGTGTGACTTTGAGCAAGTCACTTAACCTCAATTGTCTTGCCTTCTCCTCTCCAAAAATGCAAACAAACAAGGTCATACAGGAAGTAACTACAGTTCTTGCTATGCTGGGTTTCTAATTTAGGTCCTCTGACTCTAGATAGAATGTTCTTTCCACTTTACCATACTTACTTCCCACAATACCGTCCCCTGACCCAAGTAGCTAAAGGCATCCAAATAACCACATCTCTGGAACCATGTTGTTTTGTCATGAAGAGATGAAGAGGTCCAAACTGTCTCACCCTCACTCCATCTTTAGAAGATGACACCTCTGCCAACCAGTAGAAGAGGTGAAGGCACCAACCAGGAGGTTCTGGTTCTCCCTGTATTGATCCACTGCCTGTAGATAGCTCAGACTGGACAAGACCCACATCTTGTCAGGGCTCTTAGCAACAGCTATGACTTTCCTGTCCTTATAGTTTATATGTCCTGGCATGGTAATAACTGTAAGGTGCTTTATATGTTATAAAGAGCTCATTGTTTGACCCAGCTGCCCCTAAATATCATCCCCATCCAATTATTACTGTGCTTGTAACTCTGCCTTTGGATTAAGCTGTTGTTATTCATCCTTTGTTCTCCAAGAGGACCAATGACATCAGGAAGCTGATGCCATGACTTGAAAGTGAATTAGATTTAAGTGAGACAGGGCTGTGCAAAGTCACCAGCCTCACTATCTCCTCCAGAATCATTGGAGCCCAGTGGCAAGATATAGATCAGGATGACTGGCAATAGCCTGCCTGCTTGGGTTAAGTATTGATTTCTCCAAGGAATACGATATCCTGCCTGCTTGGGTTAAGTATTGATTTCTCCAAGGAATCTTGTTTTAAAATGTATATCTTCCTTTGGAGGAGGGAAAACACTACCCTGTCTGGGAATTTATCAGTAACATTTTTCACTGACTGAAGATCCCCTATATGGATCCTGGGTATTTAGGAGGAGTGTGCCTGACTGTGTGAGAGGGGAAGAGAGAGGAGGAGAAAAGGGTTCAAAGATGGGAAAAAAAGAGGCAGAAGGGGGAGCTGGGAGGTTGTTTAAAAGATTCTCCTTCTACTTCACAAGATGCTAAAGGACTGGGACCTTCCTTCACTAACCTTCATTACTGTACATGTCTGTATCTGAGCCTTCATAGATGGGATGGAGGAAAGGCACAGAAGTACTGGTGCCCTTATGGGTCAATTGTTAAATTTACAATGTGGTCACTTTTATCCTAGATATTGGCTAACTATAAGTGAGGGCATGATTTATTGTTTTATTAATTTTCTAGACTTAAGAAAATGAAGGAAATGTTAAAGATGTTAAATGTTAAAGAAGATCAAATTTAAGTGTCTCACCCCAGAGTTGGTTGTTTTAACTTTTATGAGCACACCCCTGGAAAAAGGGGAGAACACCTGCCTATTGTACTCTTTCAGTCAAGTTCAATCTTATACTAAGACATGGGCAATATAGCAATATAAAACTATCATGTTTGAATAGTGCCCTGCTATTTACTATAGTTTATAGTTTCACTTATAGTTTACATTCAATAGCTCTTTTACATGCCATAACACATCTGTGAGGGAGACATGGTAGGAGTTATTCATCCCATTTTTCAGATGAGGAAACTGAGGCAGAGAGCAGAGAAATGCCTTGCATAGGTCACACAGTTAAGTGTCAGAAGTCTCTCAGCTCTCAGTCTAGTCTCTGTTTCACTACACAGGGTTTTAAAAAAAAGGGAAAAACCCCAGACTCCAGGCATCTCTCTCTTCATTACAAACAATGAGTACAATTAGGTAATTCACTGAAGAATTCAGTTCAAAAGATTCAAAAATCTTTGATTCTCCAGTTATGCTATTTCCACTGATCACATTCTCTGGCTACTTGGTCGTAAGCACTTACCCTATCCCCTCCCCCAGACTCTTTAATTTGCTTAGGTAGAGATATAGACATGGTCTGAGTAGCCTGAGTGAAGTGGAAAGTGGAATTCTCCACATTGCTGGGTTGTTCTGTGTCACTTGGTCTCTAGATGCTTGATTGGTCTGCCTCCAGAGCTGGAACTCCACCAAGAGCTTTACTCTGGACATATGTCACCTTGCCCAGAGCCTGAGGCCAGCAGATGCCTCCTCAGCCTGTCTGGTCACATTTAAGAACTTGACCTACTTTCCAGTTATTTACACCCATCCTTCCTAGTATATATATATATGTGTGTGTGTGTGTGTGTGTGTGTGTGTGTGTGT
>NW_027186436.1:40089-59308 GCF_028583685.1 Petaurus breviceps papuanus
AGTGTTACTGGGGTGACTGAGGAGACCCACCAGCTTGCTGGACCAGGGCACCTCTCCTAGAACTGGATGTCTATCCCCTGATCCCCTCTGTTGGACTGATTCTAAGGCTCTCTCCAGCTCTGATACTCTGGTTCCATGCACACTGGACTCTTGTTGTGACTGTTGTCTGGGAGATGGATCCCAACTTTTCTAACAGGGGAGGATAGGTAGTAAAACTTCATGTAACTGGAACACAACTAGTGAGTTCTCCAAATTAATCATGATTGTCCTTCGTCAACTGAGCTCTCAGGAGAAAGACAAATCATTCATAACACCCAATAATCTGCTATAGTTTGCAAAATGCTTTTTAAAAATATTTCACTGAATTCATTTCTATTTGCAATGAATTTGAATTTGATTTTCTTAAGAACTCTGTGAAGTAGGGGTTAAAATGCTTTGTATGCTGTACAGCAGTGCACCAATGTGAGGTGACATTATTCATGGAGGTTGCTTTCACCAGGCTCCTCTCTGTGCAGTTTCCTTGTGAGTCAGTGATGGGTTGTTACCATTTTCCTGGCACGGAAGAAGAGGCCAAGCCACAAACCCTAGGAACAATAATAAACAGAAAGGCAGAAAGACTGCTTTGTGGTTGGGAACCTTGCCCAGCCCCCAGTGTGTTGGCTCTCTTAGAGAAGAGTGGACTCACCTGGGAGCTCTAGCTTTTCCCTTCATTTACATCAAAACCATGGGGACTGTGACTTCTTCCCTTGTTCTCCCTGGTGCTATACACTGGACTTGGCTTCCAGGAAGGGCTGTAGAGATGCTTGTTGAGTGAATGAATAAATAACATTGATAACTGACACATAGCACTTTAAATGGGTAATTAGGTGGTAGAGTGGATAGAATGTTGGGCCTAAAGTCAGAAAGACTCATCTTCATGAGTACAAATCTGGCCTTAGACACTTACTAACCTTACCATTTAACTAGCATAATCACTTAACCCTGTTTGCCTCAGTTTCCTCATCTGTAAAATGAACTGGAGAAGGAAATGGCAAACCACTCCATTATCTTTGCCAAGAAAACAACCCCAATGGGGCCACAAAAAGTTGGACACAACTGAACCTAACAACAACAACAAGAACTGAGCTTTAAATACATAAATAATCTCATTTCATCTTCCCAACAACATTATTCAGGTATTCCCATTTTACACACAAGAGAATTGAGGGAGATGTTTAATGATTTGCCCAAGGTGAATAACAGAACTAGACTTCAAACCCAGGTATTTCCTGATTCCAAGTCTAGCATTTTTTCCACAGCTATAGTGCCTTTATGATTAAATAAATGAATGAATGGAGTCCATCTCTCAGGCCAACTAACAGCAGACTTTTAGACTAGCAGCCAAACATACACATAACCATAGAGATGCTCAGACACATACTGCCAGGAGACAAGGATAATACAGGTCTGGAAAGGGGAGAGGCACAGGTACTAGTGCCCACTGGGAAAGATTTCCTTCTTTGCCCTCTCTAGTTTGAGGGCAGCTGGGTAGAAAGTGATTGATTTCAGATTTAGAGGAGAGGACATCTGTCGCAACAGGAAGTTATATTTCAGAGTTTGTGGCAAAAAGTGGCAGATATGAAGTTAGCCTAGGTGCAGAAAGTCCAAGAGTCCGGGAAAGCCAGGGTTTGTGCCAAATGTGACAACAAAGAGGGAAAAGAAAATGAGATGCTATGAGTTAGATCTTCCTGGATGATCAAGGTGATGTGTGGGTGTGGGTGTCTACAAGGGGAAGGGATGGGATGGGAGATGGGAGGAGGAAATGATACATTCACTGGAAATTGCCTTGAAAAGGGCTTGAGGCTTGGTTCCTAGCCATTCTAAGATGTAGGTTTTAGTATGGGCTCACTTGGGTAGCTGGCCAGCCTCACCACTGCTCCCCCAGGTATCTAGGGGTGATCCTAAGATATTAGAGGAAGGGTATTCTGATATTTTTGCTTATTCTTTAGTACAAGGTACTGACAAAGGTGTTCAGAAAGGAAAATGCCATACCTCCCCAAATCACTGGGAGTCATCCTGGATTTGGAACTATAGACCTTGCCAAGCCTAGTCCAACAGATTGGCTAAGGATAAGAAATATTAAACTGAGAGCAAAATATTAGTACTGGGGACAAGTGAATCAATCACTTCACCCCAAATTAAAGTAATTAACAAAATTCTGTCTCCCAGTATTCTTATTTTAATCAACCAATTGGTCAAGACATTGAATTAGGTGCAAAAAAAGTCGATTTGAAAGGGATGAAAGCTGTTGGATGTTTCTCACCCCTAAATCCTGCCTAGTGAATGAATGAATGGGTGGATTTTTTTTTAAAGCATTTACTGAGTGATTACTTTGTACCAGCAACTGTGCTAAGTTCTGAGGGATACAGGTACAAAAAACAGTCTCACCTCAAGGAGCTTACAACCTAATGGAGGAAAACAGCATATTTGGGGAATGGTGGCCAGGAAGGGGCATTTTGGTCTGGGAAGTCACAGGGATGGTAAGACAATTGGACAATTGATGGACAAGACCTTTTTAGGAATGTAGTATTGATTTTATTATTAAATGAGTTGAGTTCTGACATTTGTGTTTATGGGGTTTGCCTGTCTTCTTAATAAAATCACTTGGACACACACATTCACTCAATCAATGAATCAATTAACATTTATTTATTGAATATTTACTGTGTGTTAGGTCTAAGCATTGGGAGTACACAAAGAGGCAAAAGATAGCCCCTGCCAACAAGGAACTTACAATCTAATGGGGGAGACAATATGCAAATAAAAATATACAAAACAAACTATATACAGAATAAATAGAAATAAATAGCAGGGATACTCTATATAATATGTATATATACATATACTCTCTATATAAGTATATATGTACTCTACATACTATATATGTGTGTGTATGTATATACATACATATAATAAATAGCAAACTATATGCAGAATAAATAGAAATAAATAATAAGGAAGGTTCTAGGATTAGGAAAGGTGGAGGAAGGTTTCCAATAAAAGATGAGATTTTAGTTGGGACTTACAGAAAGCCCAAGGAGGTCAGTCATCAGATGGGAGGAGGGAGAGCATTACAGGCATAGATGAGACAGAGAAAATACCTAGAACCAAGAGATGGATTATCTTGCTTATGGAACAAACAGGAGGCCAATCTCACTGAATCAAGGAGTACTTGCTGGTGAGTAAAGTATGAGAAGACTGAAAAGTAGGAGGGGGCTAAATTAGGAGAGGCCAAACAAAATTTGAATGCCAAACAAAGTATTTTGCATTTAATCCTATAGGTAAAAGGGAGGCACTGGAGTTTATTAGGGAGGGGGGTGTTCGTGACATGATTGGACTTGAACTTTAGGAAAATAATTTTAGTGGCATACACAGAATAGAAAGTATTCTCTTTCTAGTATTTTCATTTGTGTTTTGATTAAACCTCTTTTTTCAAAGTCATTCCTTTAGAAAGCATTTAACCAAAATACTAATAAAAAACTTTTTTGGGGGAGGTTAGGACTTGTAACTTTATTGATGTTGGTAAAATTCCCTTTACCAGTATAGATCAGCAATTATTCTGAAACTTATAATGTTAACAAGTTGTTTTTGGTGCTGAGAAGTTAAGGATCTTGCCTAGCAAGTATGCATCTTGAACTTGAGGTGGGTCTTGAACTCAAACTGCCCTGACTCTAAGGCTTGATATTTCATCCACTATTTCATGCTGCCTCTAATAAAACCATGAAGAAAATAACCTCAGGCACATCCCAGACCACATGTTTCATTCCATCTGCTCTTGTCCCCTAAACAAAATCCTGGAATTTCAGTTCTTCACTGCTCCCATCTGGGAAATGAGCAAAAGATTTTCACTAGTAAATTGGCTTGTTTCTCAGACTGTGCTGCTAAATGTAGGAACCCTAGGGTACCTGGTTCCTTTTCTGAATGCCACAAGAGTGACAGAGGAAGCAGAGAAGGCAATTTTGCTTTCTGTGGCTCTGATAGTAGTTTCTGTTTCCCCTGGTTTTAGATGAATAGATAACTTAAGATTGCAGGTATACACACACACACATACACACACACACATATACATCTATGCCCCAGCCCTTTTTTTTTTCGTTTGTTTTTGAGGGGGGAAGGCAGGGCAATTGGGGTTAAGTGACTTGCCCAAGGTCACACAGCTAATAAATGTTAAGTATTTGAGGTGGAATTTGAACTTAGGTCCTCCTGACTCCAGGGCCTGTGCCATGGTCTATCCTCTCTATCACCCAGTTGCCCTGTCCCAGTCCTTTTTGCACTAGAAAAGCAACTGTTGTGTTTCTCCTTAGGTAAATAGCAGTACCTGGTGTTGTAGGCCAGGCCATCATGATTCAGGCTGGCCTGGTGCTTCAACTTTGGAAATAAAACAAAAATGAGACACTTGAAGACAAAGAACAGGGAAAGGACATTCAGCAAGGATGCAGCAGTAATTTAGATAGGTATAGCTTCCCTGCCTCTATGTTGGCCATGTTGGTCTATTGGTCAGAAGCCTAAGGGAAGAACAATACTCTTCCTATGCTGACTCTTTGTACTTAGGCTGCTAGGAAGCTGATGGTTAATGGTTAAAGAATGGTCTAAGCTTTGGTTCCTTGGGTCAATCAAACCCCCAAAATGGTTTGTTTGTTTGTTTTTTTATCTTGAAAGAGGATTTCAATATATTCAGCAGGCAGAGTAGCTACAAGCTTTTTTTATTGCCACTTCAAAAATGGGAAAAAGTCTCATAAAATAGTAGAAAAGTGTCTCATCTCTTTTCCAAGTTAATCTCAAATCAAAACAACCAATGTGTAGAACTGGGTCTTTGGTTCTGTTTTGACTATTCAACGTAGTAACTTTTGTCATTTTCTTGATATATTGTAGAATCTTTAATAATTATCAAAGATGTAGAACTTCAGTCAATCAAACAAGTAAGACAGCCTTTATGCATCCATCTTTTTCTGGATTGTTGGTAAACTGTACATATTTTCCCCAGATAACTTTGTCTCCTTGTGTCACAAGGCCCAACTCACTCACATTCACTTCAATGACAGTCCCTTTGGTAACAACACCCAAAGTTGTATATAGTGGGGAGGAGGGATTTTTCTTCATACCAAGTATGGGTAGGCAAAAAGTGGCTTTAAGTTCAGGATGAGTTACATGAGCCTTCTTAAAATGTAAACCCATTGGCCTAATAAATCTTTCATATTTTGTGGTTTTCGAGTAAAGTCATCCCCAACAAAGCAGACTTTAGTAACCATTCTTTTCTACGCCTTCTTCTTTCTCTTTCCTGCATGAATAACCTTTAACACTTCTGTTTCTCCCTGGGCACGAACTTTAGGCAAAGGCACTTCCCATTTACCAGCTTTCTCTTTTCATTTCTGTTTAATCATATTGGAAAGGACTTTGGCTCGGGACTGTCCCTCTCTGTCCAGCAGATATGCAGGCACTGTTCCTTGGGGAGTTTTTTCATCATTTTTCTGCTTGGTATTTCTCTTTTCATGCATCTTGATAGTCTTTTTCATCTGAATCTTCTCAGCATGACACTGTTTATGGTAGAGTTTGGCCTTTAGACCAATCATTTTCTTTGCTTTCTTTGAACGTTCATGAGCCTCTCGGCTTTCCTTCTTTCTGTTTTTCTCATGGTAATCCAAGCGGTAGCCATACCGTTTTCGGTGTAACTTAATGTATTCGTTCTGTGGCATTTTGAAGGCTGGGGGCCCATTGAAGAGCCGCTGAAAACGCTTCCAAACCTCAGACCCTCTGCCGTGAGCTACCGACTCCCCACAAGCCGGAAAGAAATGGTCAAAAATGGTTTTAATGCCATTTAGAGGAAAAAAAAAATCTCTAACAAGTTTAGCTTTCCTGGAATAGGCCTATAGGATATTGTTTCTACCATACCTATCAGAGTGCCCCTTGAGGCAAACTGCAGGAAACAAAAGAATGAGTTGGCTCTATCCAGATTGCCCCCTCCCCAAATCACCCACATCCATCTTAACTCCACCTCCCCTATTACTTCTCAGGTTCTGGGTTCTTTTTTTTAAATTTCACACTTGAACCCAGGGATGCAAGTTGCTATTGGTTAAGACACACAGATGAGAAAACTGCAGTTCATAAAGTGGGACTGCTTTGCCCAAGGTCACCCTGTGAGTCAACGACAGTGTTGGGACCAGAGCCCAGGTCTTTTGACACCCTGTCCTGTCCTGTACCCTTTCCACTAAGAAGTACTACTCCAAAATAATTTAACAAAGGATGAGTACTTGCCAGCAAAGGTTGAGCAGGCGATGAGAACTTAGACTGGAGAAATTCATTTGTTCCCTGGCCTACACTCTCACTACCTGCCAATTGCTTTCAGAGATCATTACCTACCAGAACCTGAATTGTTTTTTTTTCTTTAAAAATATATATATATTTATATTTTCCCCCAATTACATGTAAAAACAATGTTTAACATTTGGATTTATTTTTCTAAATTTTGTGTTCCAAACACTCTCTCTCCTTCCCCTATCCCCTCAGTGAGAAGACAAGCAGTTTTATATAGGTTATACATATGCAGTCATGTAAAACATATTTCCATATTAATCATGTTGTAAAAGAAAACACAGACCAAAACAAACAAATAAGAAAAAGAAAGTAAAATTTAAAAATTTTGTTTTAATCTGCATTCAGACTCTAGCAGTTCTTTCTCTGGATATGGATAGTATCTTTCATCATAAGTCCTCCAGAATTGTCTTGGATCATTATATTGCTGAGAATAGCTAATTAATTTACAGTTGATAGTCATATAATATAGCTGTTACTGTGTACGGTGTTCTCCTAGTTCTGGTCATTTCACTTTGCATCAGTACATGTGTTTTTCCAGATTTCTCTGAGAGCATTCTGTTTGTCATTTCTTATAGCACATTACTATTCCATCACAATCATATATCACAATTTGTTCAGTCATTCCCCACTTGATAAGGATCCTCTCAATTTCCAATTCTTTGCTACCACAAAAAAAGCTGCTGTAAATATTTTTGTGCATATGGGGTCTTTTCCTTTTTGTTTTTTAATCTCTTTGGGATACAGAGCTAGTAGTGGTGTTGCTGGGTCAAAAGGTATATATATATGGTTTTATAGCCCTTTGGACATAGTTTCAAATTGTTCTCCAGAATAGTGGAATCATTTCACAACTCCATCAATAGTGTATTAGAATCTCAATTTTCCTACATCTCCTCCAACATTTACTTTCCTTTTCTGTCACATTCACTAAGCTGATAGCTAGATCTCATAGATGTTTTAATTTGTAATTCTCTAATCAATAGTGATTTGGAGCATTTTTTATGATTTTATGTAGCTTTGATTACTTCATCTGAAAACTGCCCATTCATAAACTTTGACCATTTATCAAATGAGGAATAATTTGCATTGTTATAAATTGACTCAGTTCTCTATATTTTTGAGAAATTTTATCAGAAAAACTTGCTGTAAAATTTTTTTCACAGTTATGATTACTGTGTATTTTCCACCATCCTATTTCCCCCACCCCATTTATCCTATTCTTTCTCTCCTTTCATCCTGTTCATGTTTAAAAGTGTTTTGCTTCTAACTACTGCCTCCCCCAATCTTCCCTCCCTTCTGTCAGTGGCCCCCATACCTCCTCTTATTTTCTTCTTCTCTGATTTTCCTATAGGATGATATGGATTTCTTTACCCAACTAAGTATGTATGTTCTTCCCTCTTTGAGCCCATTCCGATGAGAGTAAGGTTTAAGCACTTCCCCTCACCATCCCCAACTTCCCCTCTTCTGTAAAAGTTCTCTTTTATATGAGATAATTTACCCATTCTACCTATTCCTTCCCTCTCCTCTCAGTACATTCATCTTTCTCAGTCCTTAATTTAATTTTTTAGATACCATCCCATCATATTCAACTCACACCCATGCCCTGTATCTATGTATATTCCTTCTAGCTGTGCTAATGATAAAGTTCTTAGGAGTTACAAGTATCATATTCCCATGTAAGAATGTAAACAGTTTAACTTTATTGAATCCCTTATGATTTCTTTTTGAGCTCTTCCAGGAATTCTTTTGGGCATGAAACTAATTCACAGTTTTCTTTGAGGCTTTGGATGTAGCAATTTTGACTTTGTTGTCTTCTGCTTTTGTGTTTTAATCTTTTCTTACCATAGTAACTTTCTATGGTCAGATTATTTTTTGTTTGCTTGCTTATTTTCTAACCCATTTCTTGACTTTTAACTTTATGTCAAAGTTTGGGTCTGTTCCCTGGGTGGTGGGGGCACTGTCCCCAGCTTTAGGTTTTTGTGTAGCTGTTTTCAGAATTAGTTCTGAGGTTCTGTAAGTTTTCACTTCGTCCAAGGCAGTATGATCTAAGGAGAGGTGTGTTTACTATTCTCCTGGCCTGTGCTCCGGTCTGTGAATGACAACAAGCTCTCTTTTCTGCCCAGGATCCCTGCTCCCCTGCAGGAATAAGCTCTTGTGTGCTAATGCTCCTCTTCACCCTGTGTCTGGGACCCAGGAGTGGGACCTGGATCTGTATATGGGCAACGCAACAGAGTCCTGCACCTAGTGCCAGCAGAGAAACTCCTTTAATCTCCTTCTGACTAGCTGTATGATCTACTTACCAACTGTGGGCTGAGAGCTCTGGAAGCCGCTGCTGCTGCTGATTCAGTTGCCCCAAGGCCCACTACTGTCTTGCCTGGGCATTGCCTGTGCTGAACGGCGCTGCCCTCTCACTCGGGTATGACAGACCTTTCCTACTGATTTCTAAGTTGTCTTGGACTGGAAAATCGTTTCACTCCATCCTTTTGTGGGTTCTGCTCCAGAAAAGCCTGGGCCTAACATCAAATCTGAAATAGTCCAGACTATTAGAGCAAACAATAGCAAAAAAGGAATCTCACTGAAGAGAGCTATTATGCTGACAGGTGTGGTGGATAATTAATAATAACCAAGGAAACAATCCAAGATATACAATTCATTAGCAAAACAGGCATAGTAAGTGGGTCAATGGATTTCCTGGTTAGTCCACAGAACATGAATACAGAATAAGATAGATTTTTATGTATTAAAAATAATTAATCAAATAGGAACAATTAATTAAAATAAAACATTTAATAGGATACAAAATTAGATAATCTGATTTCTAATTGGAGAAAAGATTAAGGCTTTTCAAGTTGCAAGGTAGAGAGAGAACAGGTGCAATTCCCTGGAATCAGAAAAAGAGGTATACTCTTTCCCCCAAGGGAAAACAATCAAAGAATGTGGGAACAATAACTGATTGACCAGTCAAGGTCACTTTTCAGATAAAACATATAGATTACTTGAGATGTATAATTGTGACAAAACTCCTTGCATCAATCTTGGGATCTGACTGGGTTTCTGGTCAGCAAAACTAAGGTTCTTGGCCAAGGATCTCCTGAACAGCAGATAGAAGTAGTCCAGCTTCCCAGTCATGCAGGGCTGGGTTCAAACAATGAAATAAAGTTTTTTTTCACAGTTCTCATAGTTGAATAAAGTTTTCTCACAAGACATAAATTGGACTAGACCCATAATTGAATAGAAAGGAGCTAACTCCAGAATTGAGTCACAAGATGGAGTCAGTGTGGTTCACTAAATTCCCACACAGAGACACTCAAGACACAAACCTAGGAGAGAATGACTCCAAAAACATCTGCAAGCAAAACCTCAAAGTAAAACACAACTTGGAGAGAAATTGAACTAGAATTCCTGAAAGAGATGAAGCAAGAGTTGAAAAATGTTTTTGTAAATTAATTGAGACCAGTGACAAAAAGTAATAAGAGCGGGAATAGAAGCATGGCCTCCGAGCACTGCTCAGACTTCTACCTTCCCCAATCAATGTAAAAAGGGGACTCTAAACAAACTTTGGAGCTGCAGAACCCACAAAATGACACAGAGAAGCTAACCTCCCACTGAGGACAGCCCGGCAGGCGGGCAGCAAGCAGCCAACGCAGGGCTCTGGGAGCTGAGCCCAGCCCCACGTTGAGTCTTTAGCCCCAGGGGGGGCCTGACCAGCCACCTGCCGGAGGGACTCCAGATCAGCAGCAGCTGTGGCCATTTCCAGAATTATCAACACATAGATGAGAAGGACTAAGTGAGAGGTCAGTGCAGTTTGGACTTTGGGACCCAGTAAGTGGGAGTGTGTTGGCTTTTGCCCCTGGGGCAGGAAGCTGCTGAGACACCGGCACAGCCAGCCAGTGCCACTTGGCAGCTTCAGCTCCTGGCCTGCAGAGTGTAGGGGGACCAAGTGACCAGTCTGAGGGGTAATTACTCTTGCTTTAACCTGCTTGGATCTGGATTGCAGTCTAGGGTGGAGGTCCTGGGGCCTGTGTCCAGCTTGCCAGAGTGTGTGGAGGTCTCAGAGAGGGCATCCATCTAATACCTCTGGCAGCTGAAAAAACCCCAGCATTTGGGATGAAAGATCCCCTGTCTAGTGGCAGAGTCTTACTGTGGCAAAAAGCAGACAGAAGATTCCAACATTAGACTCCTATTTTGGGGACAAAAAGGAGTAAAGCATGGAACAGGAGGAAGACAGTGAAGTCAGAACTCCTGCATCAAAAGCTTCAAAGGAAAATACGAGCTGGTTACAGGCCATAGAGGACCTTAAGAAGCAGATAAGAGAAGTGGAGGAAAAATTGGGAAGAGAAATGAGAACAATGCAAGAAAATTATGAAATGAGAGTCAACAGCCTGAATGAGGAAAATAACACCTTAAAAAATAGACAAACTCACATGGCAAAAGAGTCTCAAAAAGGCAATGAGGAGAAGAATGCCTTAAAAAAACAGAATTTGCCAGATGGAAAAAGAGTCTCAAAAGCTCAATGAGGAGAATCATTGCTTCAGAATTAGATTGGAGCAAATGGAAGCTAATGACTTTATGAGAAATCAAGATGCTGTTAAACAGATCCAAATAAATGAAAGAATAGAAGGCAATGTGAAATATCTCATGGGAAAAACCACTGACCTGGAAAATAGATCCAGGAGAGATCATTTAAAAATTATTGGACTACATGAAAGCCATGATCAGAGTAAGAACCTAGAAAGCATCCTCCAGGAAGTTCTCAAAGAAAACTGCCCTGATGTTTTATAACCAGAGGGCAAAATAGAGATTGAAAGAACCCACCTATCACCTACTGAAAAAGATCCTAAAAAGAAAACTCCTAGGAATATTATAGCCAGGTTCTGGAATTCCCAGATTAAGGAGAGAATATTACAAGCAGCCAGGAAGAAACAATTTGAATATTGTGGAAACACAATCAGGATAACCCAGGATCTGTCAGCTTCTACACTGAGGGATCGAAGGGTCTGGAATATGATATTCCAGGGGTCAAAGGAGCTGGGATTAAAACCAAGAATCACATACCCAGCAAAATTGAGTATCCTGTTTCATGGGAAAATATGGTCATTTAGTGGAATAGAGGACTTTCAAGCATTCTTGATGAAAAAACCAGAGTTGAATAGAAAATTTGACATTCAGATGCAAGAAGCAAGAAAAGCATGAGAAGGTAAACAGGGAAAAGAAATCATAAGGAACTTATCAAAGTTGAACTATTAACATTCCTACATGGAAAAACAATAATTGTGACTAATGAAACTTTTCTCAGTATGAAAATAGTTGAAGGGAATAGAAATATATATACATATATATATATGTACATATATATGTGGGTATATGGGCATATGAATACATATGTAAATGTGTGTATATATGTTTACAGGTATACATAGATAGAGAGCACAGGACCAATTTAACAGGAAGGGATGATACTTAAAAGGTAAAATTAAGAGGGGAGAGAGGAATATAATGAGAGGAGATGGGGAGAGACAGAATGGGGTAAACTATCTCATAAAGAAGAGGCAAGGGAAAATGGTTACAATGGAGGGGAAGAATAGGAAGGAAAAAGGGAATGGGTCAACCTTATTCTCATTGAATTTGGCTCAGGCAGGGAATGAAATACACACTAAATAGGTTATCTCATCCTACAGGAGAGTAAGGGGAAAGGGGATGTGAGGGGGGATGATGGAAGGGAGGGCAGGCTGGGGGAGAGGGAAGTTGGAAGTATCCACTTTTGAAAAGGGACAGGATGAAAGTAGAGAATAGAACAAATGGGAGGTGGGATAGGAGGGAGGGAAATATAGTCAGTTTTTTATAATATATCTACTGTTATTGTTTTTCATCAGTTACATATGTACAACCTATACTGAACTGCTTTTCTTCCCAGTAAGGGTGAGTGACAAGGGAGGAAGGGAATGAATCTGGAATTCAAAGTTTTAAAATCAAATGTTTAAATATATATATATATATATATATAATTATTAATACTATTTTACATGTAATTGGGAAATAAGATATATAGGCACTGGGGCATAGAGATCCACCATGCCCTACTGGAAAAGTCTAAAGGGATACGGGAGAAAATATGGGAGAGAGCAGATTGGAGGAGGGGATATCCTGTGGGACTGCTATTTTGGGGGAGTGGGTAGGGGAAAAACAGGGAGAAAATTTGTAACCCAAAATTTGGTGGAAATGAATGATGTAAATCAGAAGTTAATAAAGCATTTGAAAAATGAAAAAAAAGTTGAAACTTAAGAGATTGCCAAACTGAATGTTGTAAACTGAAAGTAAATAAAAAGGCATCAATTAAAAGAAAAAGTAATAAGAGCATAGGAAAGGACACTACCATGGCCTCAGTCACAAATCAGAATCCAGGAAAATACCCTAAAGCATTGCTGCTCAGTAGCACTAGGATATATCTTTGCAGAACTACTGTAACTGGTCTGCAATCACTATTTTATGTTTTAATAAGTTCAGATTTAATAAATCAATCAACTTACAGATAATCAATGCAATAATCAAAATTATAATTATAGCCAATGGAATTTTATATTCCAGATCTAAACAAAATTATATCCCTTTAATATTAATTTAAATTGGAAGGTCTTGGTATAGCTAAAGAAAAGGTTCTCAGGGCAACTTTGTAGTGCTGGAAGTCAGTGCTTTAATCCTAATTCTACAATTATTTTGTTGTGTAACTTTCAGGAAAGTTACTTAGGATCAAACATAGGATTATCAGATCATAGATTTAGAGCTGGAAATGAACTTGGAGGTCATCAGGTCTAATCCTCTCATTCTATAGAAACAGAGGCCATGGAGGTGAGACAACTTGTTCAATGTCAAATAGGCAGCAATCGTCAAAGGCAGGAATTTGAACTCAGGTCCCCTGACCCCATAGATCTTTCTGCTTTCTGTTCCATGCTGCTTTAGCAAGCATGCACGCGCACACATACACAGACATATACACACATACGCATGTATGTATGTATGTAGCACCACCTCTGGGACTGCCCTCTAACTTGGCACTTGCAGGTTGCAAGCTGGATTCCACAGGAGCAACTATTCTATGGTTCAAGGTACTCTATAGGTCTATACTCCTAAAACTGGAGATAATGAGCCCCCACTGATATATTTCCCTTGAATAGTTAACCAGCAGACAATTAGCTCAAAGCAAAGTCATTTACTGAGATGGCATTGTAAGAGCAATAGCTATAAAATAATTCTCATCCTCCCCCTCCATAAGGGTGGGGCTCATTATCCCAGACATATACATAAAGTCGTGGGAAGAGCGGGCACAGGGAAAATGAGGTCCACATGGAGGAGACACTTGGTCAAGGCAACTCATACCTTTGACATTACAGGGTCTTTCTCTTATAGTATCCTTATGCTATTCTGTCAACTCCTTTAGCCCCCACCACCACTTCTCCTGCCCTGTGTCTTGTCTAGGCAGGTTAGGCTCTCTGGGCTTTTTCCTCTCTGCAACTAAAGTTAGGACTGCTAGAACTTCTCTCTTTTTCTCCATAACTGTTTTTTTTCTCTACTTCCTTACAGACTCCTTTTTTTTTAAGGGCCATAAGGGGACAGTGTGGAAGCTCCTTCAAGTTAATGGTTAATTGGCCTCTAATTCCATCAAGGAGAACATCTTCACACCTCATAAAGGGGTAACAGAGAAAACCCTTCTTCTTTTTTTTTTTTTTAAGCAATCGGGGTTAAGTAACTTGCTCAAGGTTACATGGCCAGTTATTTCTGGGTGTGGTGCTGAGTGTCTGAGCCCGGGATTCGATCTCCAGGTCATCCTGACACTGGAGCTGGTGCTCTTACTCTCTGTGCTACCTGGCCGCCCCTGAAAACCCTTCTTTATACTTCAGTGAAGACATTAACACATTGTCTCTTTTACTTCTCTCTTAATTTTTGGTTATACCAACTGGTTGGGGGAGCCAGAATCAACTCTGCTTCCCCATCACTACAAATATACTGACTGTAATTACCTCTCTTCCTCCTCATCTTACTTACCACACCATCTAGATATAATCACTGATAAAATCCTGATATAATTACTGATAAGGAGTTTCCAGAATAGTTTATGTGTGGCCCTGAAACTTTTGTTTTTTGTTTTTTTTCTGGCACTGTTTATTCATATTAATAGAAGAACCTTGTTTCCCTTAGATCAATGCTAATGTATTTAGGAAAATCATTTAACCCCTGCATGCTTTTTTCATCATCAAATGATGGTGCTAGACTAAGATTATTCCTTTCTACTTCTGACATGCTGTGATTCTTTGATCAGAGGTCTCTTCTGGCTCTGACAGTCTAGGTTTTGTAATCCTAAAGTCTGTTCCTGCCCTAACATTTTATGTTTTCTATGCTTTACAGGCAACTAGATTGGCCTAGATTCCTGTAGGGGTGGGGAACCTGTGGCCTCAAGGTCCTTAAGCATGGCATTTTGACTGAATCCAAACTTCAAAACAAATCCTCTTAATAAAAGGATTTGTTCTGTAAAACTTGGATTCTGTCAAAAGGCTACACTCAAGGACCTAGAAGGCCACATGTGGCCTCGGGGCTGCAGGTTCCGAACCCCTGAGACTCTTCTTCCTGAGTTCAAATCTAGCCTCAGACAGTTACAAGCTGTGTGACCTTAGGCCAGTCACTTAATGCTGTTTGCCTCAGTTTCTTCATCTGTAAAATGAGCTGGAGAAGCAGCTTTGCCAAGGAAACCCCAAATGGGGTCATGAAGAGCTAGAAGGGACTTAACAGCAACATAAAGTGCTCCCCACATTCTCAGTAGGTATATTCTGAGACTGAACCTCCCAGCACATTCCCCTCCTCTGCTTCCTTACAGTCTTCTTCTTCTTTTGTCTTCCACTTAGGACATAGGACATGAAGCTGGCAGGGACCTGTGAGGTCACCTAATCCACTCCCTTATTTTACAGTTGAGGAAGTTGGGATTCACAGAGGGCGTCTTGCCTAAAACCACAGTGTGCTAGTAGAAGAGATGGGAGTAGAAAGTAGGCCTTTTGTCCCCCATCCTGTATTTGTTCTTCTCCACCAGGGACCCCTATCCCTTTCCCTTGAGGAGCAGAAGACTGACAAAGGGATGGTGAAGACTGGTGGTGAAACTATTTTGATTCCTGCTGAATAATCTATGGTATTCAAACCTCTCATCCCACAACTTCAGTGCAGGTTTGAGGAGGACAAGAAGGCAAACAGGGACAGAGCAAGCTATTGGGGAAAAATAAACCCCCAGCAAAACTAATTCATCTGGTAATTAGCTCATGTGGCTAGAATTGCTAAGCAAAATGTAAGGGAAAGAGGAGTCTGAGGTGCTGGGCCGCTGCTCCATTTCCATATTTAGCACATGATGATTTCATGGTTGGAGGCCCCTGTGGGTAGCTGATCTCAGAGTTTTACAATGTATTTGTCTACATAAGCTTTACAGCTTAAGACTGTCTGGCACCCTGGGCCCCACCGAGGAGGGCCAGTCTCTGCTGGGGCTAAAGGTGTGTCACGTCCCCATACTATGACTGCTAACTAGGTCCCATTTCTATAGTACTCTGCAAAGCATTTTTAGATTCATAAATCCTGCGGGGCTGGTAGTGCAAGTATGTCCATTTTGCAGAGGAGGAAGCATAATCATGGAAGCATACAGTCTGGAATGAAGGAGGTGAAGAGTCTTGCTATTCTTTGCTTTGGTCAGAGGCCATCTGGAGAATAATAGCTAGTATTTGTTGTTGTTCAATTGTGTTTGACTCTTCATCAGCCGGCTTGGGGTTTTCTTGGCAAAGATACAGTAGTGGTTTGCCATTTCCTTCTCCAGGTCATTTTACAGATGAGGAAACTGGGGCAAACAGGGTTAAGTGACTTGCCTAGGGTCACACAGCTAGTTTCTGAGGCTGGATTTAAACTTAGGTCCTCCTGACTCCAGGTGCAGTGATCTATCCAGAGTACCACCTAACTGATAAGCTAGTATTTACATAATGGTTTATTTAAGGTGTGCAAAGTGCTTAATCTATTATCTTACCTGTTTCTCACAAAGCTGAAAGGTAGGCACTACCATTATCCCTCTCTTTTAGAAGGGGAAACTGAGACTGAAGAATGTTAAGAAGATTACACAATTAGTAAGTATGAGTATCTGAGGCAGGAACTGAATTCAAGTCTTGCCAACTCCAAATCCAGCACCCTATCCTCTGTGCCACTTACCACTTTATCAGGGGTGGGGAACCTGCAGCCCTAAGGCCACATGTGGCCCTCTGGGTTCTCAAGTACTGCCTTTTGAATCCAAACTTCACAGATCAAATGCCCAAGGACTTTGGATTTTCATTCAAAGGGCCCCACTTGAGGACCTAGAGGGTCACGTGTGGTTTCGAGGTTACAGGCTCCCCACCCCTATCCTACATCATGTGCACTTCTGGGCACCAGTTTTTGGAAAGGAAATTGAGAAACAGAAGTGGACACAGAATAGAGGAACCAGAATGGTACATTAGAGGCAGGCTCTTCAGCACCTGTTACTGGGCAAATGCTCCAAAACTCAAGGTAAACAAAGTCAAAGCCCTCTCTCTCTCTCTCTCTCTCTCTCTTTGCCTCCCCTCTTTCCCCCCCACCCCCCTCTCTCTGTCTCTGTCCCTAGTGGGACCATGCCTTTGTAATGGGATCTTCCTCATTCAATTCCCTCAAAGAACTTGGGGATCTGGAACTGTCTGGAGGTCTGTGGTTGCTCTTTATATGAGACACAGCTCTTGCCCATGCCAACCTTCCAACACCTTTAATTCCTTTGTGTTTGTCATGACCGTTAAAAGTGGCAGAGCTGCAGCATAAAACCAAGTCTTCTGACTCCAAGGCCAGAGTTCTTTCCACTTTACAATGGGGTTGCCTGTTGCCATTCCTCTATTTTTTTTAAGGCAATTGGTATTAAGTGACTGGCCCAGGGTCACACTCCTAGTAAATGTCTGAAGTCAAATTTGAACTCAGGTTATCCTGACTCCAGGGCCAGTGCTCTGTTCACTGAGCCACCTAGCTGTCCATATTGCTATCACACTTACTTCTAAGGCCTTTCCTCTGTTGATTATTTCCAATTCATCTTGTATGGAGCTTGTTTATGCAAGATTCACTTGTCTTCCTCTTTAGACTGTGAGTTCCTTAAGGGCGGGTACTGTCTTTTAGCTTTTTTTGTATTCCTGACACTAGCACACAGTAGGAACTTAATCTTTGTTAATTGATTGACTCATTTCTCAATTACTAAGTGATTTCTTTTAAAAAATTACTGATACTCTTTTGAGTAGAGCAGACAATTCCCCCAAATTGCTCTCATGAAGTACCTTCCTTGACTGCAGTCTGCTTCTTGATAGCTGACACAAAGGCTCTAACCTTTCCCTATGAAGTGTTTTCACTTCCATTCCTTCACTTGATCTTTACCACACCTTGATGAGGTAGATTATGCAAGTGAGAAAGACACTGAGTCTTAGAGAAGTGAGATGACCTTGTCAAATTCATCCAGCGAGAATCAGTGACAGTTTTTGTGCCAGCTTTGGGGTTTATCAGTCCCAGGACTTCATTGCAGGAAACTTCCAGCAAGAAAACTTTCTCCACCAGTATAGTTTGAGAACTGCTGTGATTATTATTATAGCCTTAGAGAATTGTCTGAGACACTAAAAATGTCTGGACAAGTTACTTACCTAGGGTCACACAGTCCAGTAGTGTCAGCAGCCAGCCTTGAACCCAGGTTTTCTTGACAGAGGCTGCCTATGGTAGATTTAATATATAGTGATATTGGCTTATATTTACTTAGTGTTTGAGGATTACAAAGTGTGTGCCTGCATTATCCCATCACAACAACCTGTGGGGTCTAATGTGTAAGGGTTATTACTCATAAGTTACAGATGAATAAACAGGCTCAGCAAGATGAAGGTATCTCCCTAGCCAGGATCACACAGCTAGTATTAATGACAGTGGTTGTGATTAGCCTGTTATGTTCTGCTGCAGAAATCCTGGAGCTAAATAATTCCAATTCACACCTAGACACATTACTCAACATTTGAATCTCATTGAAAGTCTAGACATGATGGAGATATGCTTCTTATGGGGTAAAGGGCAAAGTCTGGTGGGTTGAACTAGTTATTCTTTCTTTGGCTCCCATTCTTATGTGGATAATTTCCTTTGTTCTCAATGCTTCTCTTCAGGAGGGAAGTTCTCTTTAGTCACTGCCCTAGGCTTCACCCTATATGGGAGGGGCTTCCTTAAATTTCCCAAGGGATAGAACCATGGGAAAATCAAAGGCACACAAGGCAACCTTTTTCAAAAGCAAACTCCAGCACTCTTTCCTGTCCACTGAGCAGGGTTGCTAATCTCAGGCTTCTTTGACCAAGGGAATCTAAGTCCATACATTCTCTACTATAGGGGGGTATTTGAATATCAATCAATAAAATCTCTTTTGTTCATCTACTGCTCCCAGATGGCAGTCCTCAATGTTTATGTATTATAGTATAAAATCACATCCTCTTACCATCCCTTGTCTCCTCTCTTCATTTTAACCCCTCAATGACACACACAAATCAGTCATGAAATGAACAAAATGTGGATTCTTGGAGAAACTATTGTTGGTATGACTCCAGTCCCAAATCCAAAGTATAAGACTCTTTCTTCATTGGTGGAGATCAATGTCCATGCCAGCTACAGGAGTGGAGGGGAGGAGTTGGGGAGAGCAGGTGAGGGAGAACTCTTCAGTTTTCTTCAGACTCGACCTCTTCAGATTTCTTCTGTCTCTTGGGCTTTGGATACTTCTGGCTTCCATCTTTGAGAGAGAAGATGAATGAGGTTAACTGCACTTCAAGTTGCTAAAGGAAAAAAAAAA
>NW_027186436.1:69308-82845 GCF_028583685.1 Petaurus breviceps papuanus
CTGATATTCCCTTAAACATCCAGGCTTTCCTGTTCACCAACCTCCTAGACTTCCATATTCTACACCTTCACACATAGTAATGGCCATACCTTTGCTCTTACTGCTAGAGTCTTATAATAGTCATCTGTAACTGTCTGTCTTCCATCTCTGAAATTCTTCTCTCAGATCACAACTTCTTATACTTCCATCTTTCCCTTTGCCTCACAGCCCACATTGTTATTCCATCTCTCTCTCAACCCTCCTAGTTCATCAAGATTAGGACCTTACTTTCCTCCCTTTTTCAGTCTTGACCTTTTGTTAACATGGCAAATGATACATATTCCTCTGCTCTTGGATTCTGTGCCCCCTTATCTGTCACTCCTTGCTTTATCAAATCCCAGCCTACCACCTTCTTTCTCCATCCATACTCACTTGCAGCTAAAAGTCTGCTCCTATCCCCCCAAATGCCTACTAGATTACTAGGATTGTCCAAAAGCATCTGATTTGTGTATCTCTTTACCCTCCTTTGTTTTTCCAAAACATTCCATTACCTGGAAATTTCCATGCTCTGTGCTTGTAAAGCAGGAGTCTCACCTCAGTCCCTTCCTGCCTCAACCCTTAAGAGTTTTCCTGAATTTTTAAGGAAGAAAAATCCATCACTCAGTGGCCCACTCTTGGGTGATGGACTTCAGATGGGTCCTTGGATGACAGATAGTATGATGCTGGGCTTATACTTAGAGATAAATAGCTTTAGAATTGGAAGGAGACCTCAGAACCTATCTAGTACAACCCAATAGCATTTTACATGAGGAAACCGGCCCAGGGATGTAAAGTGATATGACTACAGTCACATAGATAGCAAATGTCTCAGATGAGATTTGAATCCTTGTCCTCTAACTTCTTTTATTCATACTTGCCCACCTGCCCCCTGCCTCACCCCCAACCTTGCCCCAACTTCTACTAGAAGTCTTGACTTTTTGGTAAGACCTGTTATATTTTGTGCTTTGTTGGTATAGCTTGTAATAGTTTAGAATCTTTTCTGTGCCATGAGAAAGTATTGAAAGAGGGCATCAGTGGTGAATCCTTATTTATTATTCATTTTAAGTAATCAGAGTCCTTTTGCTGGCACAACAAAGTGATTATTTCTGTGCTCATTGTTGCTTGCTATGGGACTCTAACACTGTCTGCATAAACCCAGAGAAAATCTCAGAAAGAATCCATGTGCAATGGGAAGATAAAGGATTAATTTACAACTTGACTGATCACCTTGAAATAAATGCTGTGAATTCACCCCTGGTTAAAGGAAGTTTGGCATTGCTTTTCAACTTTCTTATGTTTTTCCAAGTCTTTGCCTATTCCAGAAACATTCTTCACTGGCACACTATTAATGAAGAATGTCAGCTCTGTGACTAGGTGGGAAGTATGAAGACCAGATCAGGGACAAAATTAGATAGGACTTTCTGGAGTAGGGTCAGTAATCAGTAAGATCCCAGAAATAGGTTTTAGGAGGGGAGTCTGGGTGGGAACCTCACCAGGAATGGACAGAAGGCAAGAGGCAGAGTTCCAGGCAAAGAGATGGTCAGCTTTAGGGAGGTTTGGAATCAGGAAATAAATACATGGTCTATGGTTTATAGAAAGAATTTTAGTCTCCAGGAGGGTAAGTGAAAATAAGGTAGAGGCCTAGTTTAGAAGAAATCTGGAGTCTCATGTCATTCCCCTGCTCAGAAATGTTTAGTGGCTACCCTGCAAAATATAAATACCTTCACTTGGAATGCAAGGACTTGAATTTCACAACTTTCACAATCTAACCTACCTTTGTAGTTTTGATTCACAGTATTCCCTTGTATAGAATATAAGCTCAATGAGAGTAGAGATTGTTTCTTTTTTTATATTTATATCTCTATGCCCAGCACAGTGCCTGGTGCATAGTATTTGTTGTTGTTCAGTTGTTTCAATTGTGTTTGACTCTTTTAGGCTTTTCTTGGCAAAGATACTAGAGTGGTTTGATATTTCCTTCTCCAGCTTATTTTACAGATGAGGAAACTGAGGCAGACATGGTTAAGTGACTTGTCCAGAGTCACACCACTAGTAAGTGTCTGTGCCGGGATCTGAAGTTCAGTCTTTCTAATTCCAAGCCCAGTGTTCTATCCACTACACCATCTAGTTGCTGGCACATAGTAGGCATTTACTATACTTGTTTGTTGATTCATGCATTCTGTGCTCCAGCACAAATGAGGGTCACCAATGGTCTACAGATAGGTATGAAAGAATGCTTTTGATAAAACTGTTCAAAGAAAAGGACTGATGCCCATTCCCAAGTTTGGTCATGTCCTCTCCCACATTCATGCATTTATATGAGGTGTTCAGGGAGGACTAGCTCCTCTGGCATGAGGGCTAGCTGAGTCCTTTTCAGGGTTGCTCATTTACTTTCAGTGCCCACCTATAGCCCAACTCTCACCTGTGGTTCCAAAACACTATACCCAGCAAAACCATCTTGGCAGATGGCTAAACCAGGTTGAAAGTAACTGACAGAGTTAGTTAGGGGAATGTCCCAAGCATGTGACTTTCCCCATGGAATCAGTAGATAAGAACAATTTGCTCCAATAGCCACTAACATGGTGGAACCAAGCCCTGTGGAGCAGTTAGAACTTGGTCAGTCATTGAAGATGCCAAGGTCATCCACTGCATCCTGAGTCATCAACAATCCTCTTGACTTTTGACTTGCCACTGGACTTCAATGGCTTTGGAGAAAGTGAGGCTGATGACTGCACAATTTTGCCTCACTTAACCAATTGACATTTAAATCAAGATATCATCCTGTGATGTCATTGGTTCTCTTAGAAAATGAAGGATGTATACCTATAGGATTGACTAGCATGACAAAACATAGGAAAATGATGAATACTGGAGAAAATACAGGAAAATTAGAACACTAATACATTGTTGGTGGAGTTGTGAATTGATCCAACTGCTCTGGAGAGCAATTTGGAACTATGCACAAAGGGCTATGAAACTGTGCCCAACAATACTACTTCTAGGTCTGTATCCCAAATAGATCATGCAAATGGAAAAAGGACCCACATGTATAAAAATATTTATAGCGGCTCTTTTTGTGGTGGCAAAGAATTGGAAATTGAGGGTATGCCCAGGGAATGACTGAACAAATTATGGTACATGAATGTAATGGAATGCTATTGTGCTATAAGAAATGATGAGCAGATGGACTTCAGAAAAACCTGGAAAGACTTATATGAACTGATGCTGAGTGAAATGAGCAGAACCAGGAGAACATCATATAAAGTAACAGCCACATTATATGATGACTAACTTTGATAGACATATCTCTTCTTAGCAATACAAGGATCTTAGATAGCTCCAAAAGACTCAGATCTGTCCACATCCAGAAAAATAACTATGGTATCTGAAGGTAGATTGAAGCATATTATTTACTTCAATTTGCTCCCTCTCTCTTTTTCTTGTTTCTTCTTTCTCATGGTTTATCCCATTGGTTCTAATTCTTCTGCACAACATTATTAATGTGAAAATAGGTTTAATATAAATATACATGTTAAGCCTGTATCAATTTACATACCATCTTGGGGTTGAGGGAGGGAAGAGATCAGGAGAAAATTTGAAACTCAAAATCTTTAGGAAGTGAATGTTGAAAACTAAAAATAAATACATATTTTTTTAATAAAAGGAAAAAAAGAAAATGAAGAATGAATGACAATAACAGCAACAACAGCAACTGTGTTCCAGGGACTCCAGTAAGCACCAGGGATAGAAAAACAGCAGGAAGAAAGACAGCTATTTCCCTCAAAGAGCTTACACTCTAATAGGGGAGGACCACACATAAAAGGGGAGCTGAAAAATGTGGTGCAGAAAGAAAAAGTGGTACTGGCATGGGGGAGTGAGGGTTAAATCCAGAGAATCAGGGATAGCAGGTCTTGGGCCCTTCCCCCAAAGGAAGTTCTGGGAAGAACTCTTCAATGGAAGAAGAGGCATGCAGGAGCTGTCAGGAGGCAGCTGAAATGAATTTCCTCTAATCTCTATTGAATTTCTTTCCAGTCTTCTAGGTAGGTTCAGGTTTCTCCTCAGTGAAGTCTTTCCTTGTCCCTCCAGCTAGAAGTCCTTCTTCTGCCCAAATCTGTCATAGGATTATGAAAGATTAAATCCCACATAGACAGAGCTTAGAAGGGATCTTGGAGGCCATGGAGTTCAACTCTCATTTTACGGATAAAGAGACTGAGATCAAGGTGGGTGAAGTAGATAGCCCAAGGTCACAAAAGTAGCAAATGGCAGGACTGGGATTCAGACCCAGGTCCTCTGACTTCAAATCATCTCTCCATTTGACTTTTCCTATGTATTTATATATTCTAATCTATTATTTTTATTTCAATTCAACAAACATTTATTAAACTCCTACTATGTATAAGGCACTGTGCTTATACAGGGACCTTCCATCTCTATAATACAGGGACCATCCGTCTCTATAACTATAAGCTCCCTAGAGACAGACACTGTATAAGTTTTCATCCCTGGTTTCACTGGGCACATAGTAGGCACTTGATAAAGGTACAAGGGCTGCAGGCAGAGTTGGTCTCAAAATATAAGGCAAAGGAGCCCAGTTGGTAGAGCCAGGGTATAACATCAAACTGCAAGACTGAACTGGTTACTGATCCCTCAGAGCTATATAGCTCCTGGGTGGGTCTTTATTATTTTCCTTACTTGGGGCTATATAGCTCCTGGAGGGTCTTCATTTTTTTTCCTTACTTGGGGCTATATAGCTCCTGGGGGGGGTCTTTATTTTTTTCCTTACTTGGGGCTATATAGCTCCTGGGGGTCTTTATTTTTTTCCTTACTTGGGGCTATGTAAGTCTCAGGGTCTAGAACATAAGTGAGACTGCTTTAATTCAGTCTTTCCCAATCATGTCTGACTCTTCATGACCCCATTTGGAATTTTCTGGGAAAAGATACTGGAGGGATTTGCCATTTCCTTTTCCAGCTCATTTTCTGGATGAGGAAATTGAGGCAAACAGGGTTAAGTGATTTGTCCAGAGTCACATAGCTAGTAAGTGTCTGAGGTCAAATTTGAGCTCAGAAAGATGTGTTCTTGAGTCCAGGCTCTATCCACTGTGCCACCTACCTGCCCTAGCTGAGACTACAGATGCAGTTAATTGACTCAAGCAGGAGGAATCCTGGGAAAAGGATCCAGGAGGTTCGGTTCAGTTTCTAATCCTGGCATTCAAGCACCTTTCCACTTTGGTTGCAGCTTACTTTTACCAGCTTTACCTTCCCAGTCTCATCTTTTTGCACTTGGATACTCTAGTCAAACTGAATTGTCCTCTTCTTTTGCTCATACTGTCTATCCTACATTTAGTAGACTCACCTCTGGCCCCGTTTTGTTTGTTGAAATCACCTTTTGTTTCTCCTTATATATTTTTTCTTATGTCTCCTTTATACTTTCCCTGACCTGCCAAGATGAATCCATTTTTTCCTCTAGATTTCTCATAGTACCTTTTGTGAACTTCTTTCTGCTCATCCCACTCCCCTTTGGGGCAGTCTTTTATGTACATATCTTTTTTCCCATTAGAGTCTAAATTCTTTGAGAACATGGCTTCTATTCTATGTATCTTTTTATTCAAGCAAAAGGTCTTACACATAGTAAGCCTTTAATAAATGTTTGTTGAGTTGAATGGAATCTTAGTTCTACAAGGGACCTTAGTAGAATCATTGACCCCTAGAAAGTCAGAGTCAGAAAAGACTTAAGAATTATTGATTCATTGGTAGGGTAGAGCTGAAAAGGACCCCATAGAAAAGGGGTGCCTAACCTAGAATTCATGGACCCCTGGGTACATAGATGGATTCCAGGGGGATCATGAACTTAGGAACAAATCACATCTTTTTCACCAACCTCTAGCTGAAATTTAGCATTCCCTTCAAGTATGAAATTTTTAAAAAGACATTTTAAAAAGGGGATCATAGGCTTCACTAGACTGTTCATACAAAAAAAGGTTAAGGTGTCCTGCCATAGATCACCCATTCTGACCTTTTGCTATGTGAAGGAGATGCTAGTTGCCTTCCGCAGTAAAGGAGGGTCTGTAGCCTGGGCTTCACATATCCTTCTAGGCTATGTCATTCCCTAGGAAACCTGGTTGGGTGGGTTACAAGACTGAAGGGAGAACTGGGTTAGAAAACTGGCAGCTCCATAGGCCTCTACCTCAGACCCTCCTAAATACTCTGAATGCCTGTCAGTTCTAGCATCATTGCTAAGAAACCAGTATTAAAAGGGAAAAGGGGAAAAAAAACAGAGTTAGGAATTTAGGCTAGGCTGGGAATCTGTAACCAAGAAAGTAAGTCAAAATTCTAAATGCACATGAATTTAGGGAGCCAGAGAGCAGGTAGGTAAACCAGCAGTGGGATGAGCCATTAGGTATATGGCAAATAGAAATAATAATAGTAATAAAACTCTTCACTAAAGTCCTACTACAATACTTCATTGTAGTGTGGAGGTAACCCTGGGTTCTCAGCAGCTATAAAGTCTCTGGAGATATAGGTCTATCTTTGGGATTCTGAATAACTAAACTGAGAATGACATCACCAGAAGGGCCTGAAGGTGGTAATTTTAATTTTCAATAGTTACTCACAAGGACTATTCACCAAGGTATGGAGGGATTATGGTGAAAGGACTACTCACACCAAAGAAATTTATTGTTCAGTTATTTTTCAGTCATGTCTGACTCTTCTGTGACCCCATTTGGAGTTTTCTTGGCAAAGATACTAATAATGGTTTGCCATTTCCTTTTCCAGCTCATTTTGCAATGAGGAAACTGAGGCAAACAGGGTTAAGTGACTTACTCAGGGTCACATATCTGGGAGGTGTCTGAGGCGAGATTTGTTTTCAGTAAGATGTCTTCCTGACACTCTGTGCACTATGGTGCCACCTTGTTACCTCAAAGAAATGAAAGATCCCTTATGTAGGTCCTTAATGATTATAATGCAATGACATTTATTATTTCATTTGGTCCTACTTAGTGGAGTATGCCACCTCCCATATCTGTGGGAATCAGTGGTACCCTGGGGGCTGCCACAGGGATAATCTAATCAGTGGAACATTGAAAATAGTACTGCCTGAGCACAGGGGAGGGATGAAGCCATGCAAAGGGTATAAATAAGTAAGAAAACCTCCCTTCTTTTTGTCCATTGTAGGCTTTGTGTGTGGGAAGAAATGCTGGTCTTCCATTCATTTAATTTGGGTGACAGAAGGAAAGAGTTACTGTGGGGGTGATTGAAATCTCTTCCTGACATGTAGCTGAGTGACAGTGAGCTTGAGGAATCAGATGTCTTGGGTTGCTAACAGTGCAGCCTGAGCTTCTGTCTGATGTAATCCAGAAGCTAAAATCTAGATCTTAAGTGGAGACATAAACTAATGGCTGAGATTGAGGGCAGTGTGGCTACTGGGCATAGCCAACTAGAACAGAGACCAGCAGTGGGGGTGGGAGGTGGATGATGAAACTTTTTTCTTGTGCTGCTTTCCCCTTTCAGTTTTGGCTCTGATGTCCCAGACATATAATTCCTTCCTTAATCTTGTTTTGTTGTTGCTCGGTCATGTCCAGTGACCCTTCATGACCCCATTTGGAGTTTTCTTGGCAAAGATACTGAAGTGGTTTACCATTTCGTTCTCCAGCTCATTTTATAGATGAGGAAACAAAGGTAAACAGGGGCAAGTGACTTGCCCAGGATCACACAGCTACTATGTGTCTGAGGCCAGAGTTGAACTCCGGAAGGTGAGTCTTCCTGTCTGCAGGCTCAGCACTCTATGCACTGTGCCACGTAATTGCCCTTCCCTAGTTTTGCTACAACCCTACAAAGCTGGCACTCTGCTGCTGGTTAATCTGCTCAGATTTAGACTCAACCCTGGAGGCTGAGCTACTTACTCTGCCTGGTGAGTATAACTTCTTCTTTTTTTTTTTTTTGCCTTTTTGGAGGGCAATTGGGCTTAAGTAACTTCCCCAAGGTTACAGGTCTAGGTTGTGTGTGTGTGTGTGTGTGTGTGTGTGTGTGTGTGTGTGTGTGTTAAGTGTCTGAGGTTGAATCCGAACTTGGGTCCTTCTGACTCCTTGCCAGCGCTTTACTCACTGGTCCACCTAGCCGCCCTGAGAGTATAGCTTCTTGAAAAATCATTTAAGCTATAATATCAAGCTATCCCTAGAATATTATTCACATTCTAGCTACAACCTACACTAGATATCTTGCAATATTCCTCTTCCTCTCCTTTCCCCTCCCCCAACCTCCACCCCCAACTTCCTTCTGCCTGCTCTAGGAACAGTAGTCAAATCAATAATACCATTGCTTCTAGAAAGGGTAAGGTAATCAAATGCCCTGCGGCTTCACTACTGTGACTGCTAAGACCAAAATGACCTTCCTTGGTATCTACTCAAATATTTGAGAGTTGTCTTCCGTCATTAGAGTGTAAATTACTGATAATCAACCGTGAAAAACTTAGCTACTCTGATTAAAACATGGATCCAAGACAATTAGGAAGGACTCAGGATGAAAAATGCTCTCCACCTCCAGAAAAAGAACTGATGAATTTTGAATACAGGTTGAAGCATTATTTTTTCACTTAATTTTTCTTTTTTTTTCTTTACAACATGGCTAATATGGAAATGTTTTGCATGACTTTGTATAGATAATGGGTATTGAATGTCTTGTCTTCTAAATGGGTGGGGGAGGGAGGGAGGATAGGGAAAGAATTTGGAACTAAAAATAAAAGAGTGTAAGTTACTTAAAGGCAGGTAATGTTTCCCTTTACATATGTATCCTCAGCATTTAGCAGAATTCTTGGCATGTAGTAGGCATTTAACAAATGTTTGTTCACTCAATTCATTGTAAAAAAAGATTATCTTTTGTTTTCTATATTACCAGTATTTTCCAAGTATCCCTCCCCCACCCTTTTCCTCCTAGAGAGCTGCCTCATATAACAAATAATATTCTTTAAAGAAAAAGAAGAGCCAAAAAAAACCCCAGCAAAACTGGCTAACATATTGAAAAAGTTTGAAAATATTTGCTAGACACCACACTCATACACACCTCCCACTTTTGCAAAGGAGTGGGATGAGATTGTCTTTTCATATCTCTTCCTTGGTGTCATTTTTGTTCCTTGTAACATTGTAACATACACTTTTTGTTGTTTTGTGGTTATTCTTTTCACTTACATTGTTAGTGTCATTGTGTATATTGTTTTCTTGTCTCTGCTTACTTCATTCTACAACAGATTATATTTTCCATGCTTCTCTGTATTCACCATATTTGTTGTTTCTTACAGCACAGTAATGTTCTATTTCATTCATTTACCACAATTTTTGTAACTATTTCCCAATGGATGGGTATATTGCTTCCAATTCTTTACTACCACAAGAAGGATTACTATAAATATTTGGCTACACATGGGAACTTTTTTCTTATCAATAACCTCCTTAGAATATAATCCTAATGGTGGAATCTTTGGGTCAAGACACGAGCATTTTGGTCACTTTATTTGCATAATTTGAAATTTCTTTTCAAAATAATTGTACTGATTCATAGATCTGCCAACAATGTATTAGTGTACCTATCTTCCCATAATCCCTCCCATATGGACTATTTCCATCTTTTGTCAACTTTGTCAATTTGCTAGTTGTTTAGTGAAACCTCAGGGTTATTTTGATTTGTATTTCTCTTATTAGTATTATTAGTGATTTGGAGAATTATTTTATAACTGTTTGCAATTCTTTTGAACTTTCATTTGCAATTCTTCTTTGAAGAACTAGTTGTTCATGTCCTTTGACCCCTTACCTATTGAGGAATGACTTTTGTTCTTATACATACATAGACACACACACACAATCTGTTAGCTGTCATCATCTTGCGTCACAAATCCTCATCTGAGGGATTTGATACAAATATTTTCCCCCTGTAGCTTTGCTATATTTTCCAAGGTATTTTTCTGTATCTAATTAAGATAGTCATGATTTTAGATGTTTTTCTTTTTAACATAATTAATTATGTTGATTGTTTTCCTAACATTGAACCATTCCTGATATGTAGTCAAATTGAACAAAATAAATCATTTTCTTGAAGAATTTCCATAGTCTGATAGGATTTAAAAAATATTTTGAATTAATTCTCCTTTATTTGTTTCATCCTTCTTTAGTTTGGGTATTAAGAATATATTCACCGTGTAAAAGGACTCTTGGTAGAGTGCTTTGTTTCTCAGTTTTTGAGAATACTTTATGCAGTATTGGTACTTGTTATTCTTTATAAAGTAGCTATTTGGCCCAATGGATAGAGTATTAAGCCTGGAATACTGAAGACCTGAGTTCATATCTAGCCTCAGACATTTATTACTTACGTGACCCTGGGCAAATCATTTAACTTCCCCCATTAGATTGTGAGATCCTTGAGGGCAGGGAATATCTTTTGCCCCTCCTTAGCTTAGTGCCTGGCACATAGTAGGCACTTAATAATTGTTGAATAATTGATTGGCAACCTCTGTCTTCATCAGTTTTCTCAACTGTAAAATGGAAATATTAATAGCTATGTTCCAGAGTTGTTGTGAGGATCAAATGGGATAAAAATTGCAAAGCACTTAGCAGTTTCCAGCACACATGTTTAATAAATATTTGTTTCCTTCCTTCCTTTAAAAATCTGATAGAATTCTCCTGCAAATCCATTAGGACCAGGCATTCCTGCCTCCCCCCCCCCCCCCCAGTTCCTTTCTAGCTAATTCTATTTACTTTTCTGAGATTGGATTATTTAAGATCTCTATTTGGTCTTCTGTTAGTTTACATATTTTATGTTTTTGAAGATATTCCTTTATTTCTTTTGTATTCTCGGTTTTGTTAGCATACAATGATGCATAAAAGGTTCTGATAATTCTTTTTATTTCTTCTGGTTTCATTGTGATTTCACCTTGTTCATTTGCTGTTTTATTGGTTTGATTTTCTGCTCCATTCTTATTAATCAAGTTTTGTAAATCTTTTCAAAGGATCGGCTTTTAAGTTTGTAAGGTTTTTTTTTTTAGTTTATCTATTTATGGTCTAATTTACAATGTTTCTTCTTCTGTGCTTATTTTGTGTTTATTTGTTGGCTTTCTATTTTTTGAAATGCATATTCATTTCACTAACCCTCTCCTTTTCTATTTTGTTAATATATATTTTGGAGTCATGATTTTCCCCAGGATTGTTTTATCTGCATCCCAGACATTTTAGTTGTTTTATTGTTACCATTTTCTTTCAGATAATTACTTTCTATTATTTGCTCTTTGACCCATTCCTTATTTAGAGTTTCATTGTTACATCTTAATTTGGGCTTGCCTTTTGTTTGGGGCTCCATGAACTAGCTACATTTAAAAAATTGTATTATAGTTTATCAAGGATGTGTCTACTATTTCTGTCATTTGAAATTTCTTTTCAATATCTCTATGTTCCAATACCTAGTCAATTTTTGCAAAAGTTCCATGTGGTATGGGAAATCTGTATATTCTTTAGTGACATCATAAAAAAAGATAAGTTGCATTAATCAAAGTGGTGGCAGTCCCACTACATTCTACCTTGGTCAGTCCACATCTGGAACATAGTGGTTAGTTACAGACTTGTTATAGTCCTAGACTAGTTATAGTCCTTTGAGGAAGAACTTTAATAAACTGTAGTACCTCCAGAGGAAGGCAACCAGGATGTTTAGGGGACTAGAACTCATGTTATTCAAGGATTCATTGAAGGAAACAGGCATGTTTAATCTGGGGATTCAATTGACTAATGATGGAATTTTTGGATCCTATCAATCAGCTAGCTCTAAATCCACCTAATTATACCACCATCTATTCCACAGAGCTCCATGTTGTTCTTAAGGATATCATTTAAAAACTCTGCAGGTCATAGAATTAAATACTGAGAGCCCAGTGCTTAAGTGATGTGCCCAAGGCTTTGTAGAAAATAGGATGAAAATGCTTTTGCTATGGAAAAATTCTCAATGAGTAAATAGATTCTTTTAACTAAGATTTTATAGAGAGCAAATATCCTGGAAGTATTTTGATAAAAGCACCCCCCCCCCAAAGAGAGAGTGATCTGTTCTAAGGTTTTCATAACAGTATTTTTATGTAATTGCAAACCAAACCTAAACAAACAAAAAACTAGAAGCAACTTAAGGGTCCCAAATAGGGCAATAGTTAAATAAATTATGATTTATCGGTGGAGTGGAATATTTTAATATAATTAAGACTAACAAGTTTAAGGAATACAAAGAAATCTGGAAAGATCGTTATGAAATAATCAAAAGTGAAAAAAGGCAGAGTCAGAAGAATGAAATACATGCTATGATCATAGAAGGGAAAAAGTGAATGAAAATAAATCTAAGTCCAATATGGACTTAGAAGAAGTGACTGATATATTGAGATTAATTAATCAAAATGCAAATCACCACTATTTTGGTTGGTTGGATTAATGTCCAAGTAGGTTTTTAGTGGGGCATGTAACTGGCAAAGTGGATAAAGTGCTGGACTTGGAGTAGGGGAGATTCATCTTTCTGAGTTCAAATTTGGCTTCAGATACTTACTAGCTAGTGACCCTGGGCAAGTCACTTAATGCTATTTGCCTCAGTTTCCTCATCTGTAAAATGAGCTGGAGAAGGAAATGGCAAACCATTCCAGTATCCTTGCTAAGAAAATCCCAAATGGGGTCAGGAAAAGATAGATATGACTGAATAACAACAAATTTTTCTTAAAAATTTATCTTTAAAAAAGTTTTATAGGGATGACTAAATAGTCACAAAGTTTGTTACTACAGTTGCTGATGTCTTCTTAGTTTCATTTTAAGTTGAAGGTGGGGGTAGGGGGTGGGATTCTAGAAGCCTAGGCCGTTATTTTCTCTATTATTTTTTAATCTTCCCCATTTTGAGTCATCTTGAAAATTGATCTGTGTGTATACTTATATTTGTGTAACCTCTAGCACTGACTTCTGTATGTATTTGGTTATATTTAGCGACTTTCCTCAATATAATCTCCTTATGTGTCATAGTGGAAAGAACAATGCATTGGAAGCCTTAAGAGACTACAGTTCAAGTCTTAGCTCTGCTATATAATAATGGTGTGGCCTCAGCCATGTCAATTGACACCTTTGAGTCCCAGTTTCTAAGAGAGTTGAAATAGATCATGTCTAAACAGTTCCTTTCAGCCCTGACATTCTGTGATTCCATGATGATATTCCTCTGATCTACTAAACTAGTAACTATAAAAAACAAAAACAAAAAAAAAGCTAGTTAGATCTGTTCTTAATGAACACTATTTCCTTTTCTAAATGCTTACAAACCATTCTTTTAATAATGCCTAAGTGATGAAGGGATCAGGTTTGTGCTTTGCTTCCATCTATCTGCACATCCAGAGCATGACCCATCCATGGCTCTTTTCTTAGATTGGTCTCTTTTATAAAGCTTTCAAAGATTGCTGTAACCATAAAGTCTATCTATCTATCTATCTATCTATCTATCTATCTATCTATCTATCTATCTATCTATCTATCTA
>NW_027186436.1:82855-83474 GCF_028583685.1 Petaurus breviceps papuanus
CTATCTATCTATCTATCTATCTATCTATCTATCTATCTATCTATCTACTGAAGAATCTGGGATGTCAGTGATGCCTGGGATCTAGGTTGATATGTGGAAGCAAAGTAGTTAATAGCTAACACTTACATAACACTTACCATGTGCCAGACACCATGCTAAGCACTTTACAACTATTATTTTGATTGATCCTTATAATTTCCACCTTACAAATGAGGAAACTGAGGCAACAGAGATGAAGTGACTTGCCCAGGGTCACACAGCTAGTAGGTGTCTGATGCCGTATTTGAATTCAAGTCTTCCTAACTCTAGGCCTGAGGCTTTATCCATTGGACAACTTTTGTTTTTCAGTTGTTTCATTCATATTAGACTCCATTTGGGGTTTTCTTGGCAAAGACACTGGAGTGGCTTGCCATTTTCTTCTCCAGTTCATTTCTCAGATGAGGAACTGAGGCAAACAGAGTTAAATGACTTACTCAGCTAGTAAGTGTGATTTGTAAGGTCAGATTTGAACTCAGAAAGATGAGTTTTTCTGACTCTACCTATCTACTCTTATCTACTTTTGTCACCTAGCTGCCCCAGTAGAAACAAAGATTTTTGGGAAATAATTGAAGCTTACTGG
>NW_027186436.1:83574-87994 GCF_028583685.1 Petaurus breviceps papuanus
CTCTCTCTCTCTCTCTCTCTTTCCCCCTCATTGGATAATATTTGCTTATCTCTAGATTTTCCTATTTTACACTGTTTTTCAAAGTTTACTTATAGTGGCTTTCAATCACAATTGTAAGTTTGTTCAAACCTCCAGGACACCACTGATCCATACCTGGTAACTTGAATTCAGAACAAGTATTTAGACATTTCCCTTTACCACCTCCTCCCTTATCTTGACTTTAAGTCTCTGCTAAATATTTTTTGTTCTATATCTTCTAGTCCTAAAATCAATTTCCTTGGTACAGGAAACAAAAATGAAATGAGAGCAGAATGGTTCTGCCTTTTCTCTATTGTCTGTTATCCCTTCTTAGGTCTTCCTCTTTATTTTTTAATGCTTCCTTTTCATTATCCTTTATCATTCATTGCCAGCCTCCTCTCATTCTGAGCTTTATAGGATCACACCAATCTTTGTTATTCACTCTCAATTGCTTGTTCTTTCTCAAATCTTCTGTACCCATCTTTTAATTTAATTTATAAATCAGTCAAGATGTTCCCAGTGAATAAAAGCAATAACTAATACTTGTAAAGCACTTTAAAGTTTGCAAAGCCCATTTAATCATTTTTTTCATCTGAGTCACAATTATCCCTATTTTACAGAGAAGAAAAATCAAGTTTATAGAGGTTCATAGAGGTTGAGCAACTTGTTCGTGGTCAGTGGGGCTAGTCAGCATCAGACACAGGACTGGAAATCAGGCCTTCCTGACTCTAATTCTAGCCATCTATCCAACTGTGCCTGTGATTGCACATGTTTCTTTTGACAGTTTCTACTTTAGATGGTTGAAACTCAGAGAGGTGAGAAATTTGTCTAGCTAGTAAGCGGCAGAAGCAGGATGCCTCAGGGTCTTCTGATGACATTCTTTCCCTTACCCATCATGCAGAAGAGAAGAAATCAGGAGAGGCCCCATTAAGTCCTGTAAGTCAGACACTGTTGTCAAGGGGAAAGTTTGCATCAGACAAGGCAGATGTCTTAAGCCCACTGACAGTTGGAATCTGGTAACGGGCAACAGATGGCAGCTCAGGCAGTTAGTAGGTCATTGTTGGTGTCTGGCTGAGGTCATAAGGGCCTAGCTGGGAACATGGGGGGTTTTCCATTAGAATTCTATCAAATGCCCTAGATAGTATTTAAGGATTGGCCCTGTACTGCACACTCTAAGGGAAGCTTAATGTCAAGGACACCTAAGGATGAAATGAACTTTGATGAGAACCAGGTGGGACAAAGGGGCTAAGATGGAAGAGGGAAGATGCATTGGGCAAGTGCAACAAGAAAGAAGGGCGTGGAAATGAAAGAAGAGGATATCTAAATTAGGAGATTTCCTCGGTCAAAGGCAGGGACACAGGAGTACTTATCATGTCACTATGCAGAGAGGAAAAGGACTTGAAATGAAGGAGGGGAGGTCAGCAGGTTAGAGGCGAGGCAAAGGATGAGGCAGCATCTGGTTCTCTTTATGTCCCCAGTCCCTGGCCCGATAGCTTGTACTTAGTGTGTCCTTTATGGACACTCATTGAGTTGAACTGAATTGTGGGTGGTATTTGATGCTATGTGTAAGAATCAACAGAGCTGAATTGGGGATCAAGGCCACTCCCTTGGTGGGGCCCCATATAGTGAATAAGTAAAGCTGTGTCAAATACTTAGATCCCAATTTGCTTGAGCTATTCTGTCTCCTGCATGGGGTGGAAGTGGCAAACAACTTCAGGGAAGGAGAATAAAGGTAACAATTAGCCTCAGACTTTATGATGGACATTGATAAGTTGGAAATTGTACAGAGAAGGGCAGGTAGGATAATGAAAAAGAACTCTAAATAATACCATCTAGGATCAGTTGAAGGAAATAAGCTGGAGAAGAGGAGAATTGGAAGAGATGTGATGGCTGTATCAAATTAGCTAAAGAGTTCACATCAGGAAAAAGGATTAGAATCATTTTGTGGGGCTTACTCAATTGCTTAGGTCACTCTCCCCTGAGTCCCTGGATGAAGGTGAGGAGGGGTCTTCATCTAGTCCTACATAAAGATGGGATAGCCTCTCAGTTTTTCAGTCATGTCTTACTCTTTGTGACCCCATTTGGGGTTTTCTTAGCAAAGATACTAGAGTGGTTTGCCATTTTCTTCTCCACCTCATTTTACAGATGAGGAAACTGAGGCAAACCGGGTTAAATGACTTGCCTAGGGTCACACAGTTAGTAAGTGACTGAGGCCAGATTTGAATTCAGGCAGATGAGTCTTCCTGACTCCAGGCCCAGCACTCTAAACCACCACACCCCCTAGCTCTGCCCGGCCCCTCAGTAGAGGTTTCTGAAGGGACAAGGATGTGATATCATCCTTCTGATGGGGCTCCCAGGCAGGGTGAAGTTATAGCTGGTGGGTTGAGAAATACTTACTGTATCATGGCAAGGAGTGAGTTTCAGTATTGACTCCAATCCTGGGAATAGACCATAGGCAAGAGGCTTATGCTTTGTCGTTAGTTACCTTTCTAGAGATAACCCTGACTGGGATTGGGATGGCTAAGGGGTTAAGCTGAGGTGTCTTCATTGGCACTGTGACCCTAATGTTCCTGCTTCTGCTACTGTTTACCATCACCATTTTGTATCAGGAGGCATGAACTGCTTCTGATATTACTCCCATTGCATGAACTACTTTTTTTTTTAAGAGACTTTCACATTGTTTGATGCTTTTGTCTCTTTCATTTGCATTAAGTTTCTCCTCCAGCACTGCCTACTTCTTCCCAAGGTCAGAGTTGTTTGGTCAGTGGTCTCAAAGCCATTTAAGCAGTTGGAGATGCACTGGAAGATTTGGGAGGACATTGTTAACAAGTGTGGGATGTGGTAAGAGTAGAATCTGCCTTCCATAGGCTGGCTTAGTCCCTGTAAAAGGCAAGAAGCCTGTCTTTAGGATTCAGTTGGCCTGACTCTGGATGACTAAGGCTTGAAGCACTGGTGTAGATTTCTTGTTGCCTAAAGCATAAAGATCCCAAGACCTTTATGAGACATTATTCCAGAGCTTTGGCAGAGTTCCCATTGCTCTACTGGGTCTTTCTGACCCAGGTTTTGCTGCCTTGGGAAATGTGGAGATGAAGGGGAGCAGTGTCTACATTTCTTGAATTGTATGCTTTCCTTTTTATTGTAAGTAAATTGATATTTATGGAATTTGATGGTCCATGAATGTTACATCACATTCCAATCCTAAACCTGAATCACTGGATTGATCTGAGTGAACTAGGCTTGGTCCAGAAATATATCCTTAATTTTACATAAGCAGCTAGATGGCATAGTCAATGGAATGCTGTATTTGGATTCAGGAAGACCTAAGCCTTCAATTCAGGAAGATGCTTATTATCTGTGTGTATCAGCAATGTGATATTCACAGTACCCACAGGAGCTATGAATATGCTGGTGTAGTTGTGAATCACAAAATTTAACAGGCTCTCTACATGGAGGACAGAACCAAAGCATTTAATCAAATACCAGAAAACTGAGTCCCAAAACCAGAAAGTCAAAGTCATTACAGTAACCATGAATTTGGTACACACAGTCAATGCAGTGAACACCCACATTCCCAAGCCTTCAAAACAAAACAGGCTTCCTCAAACAAGGATCCTCTTTTCTCACTCACTCCTTCAAGCAAGGATCTTTCTCTCCTCACTCACAGGAGCTCCTCAACTTCCACACTTCTTGCTCCCAGCAGTTCCCTCTCTCAGCAGTTCTCATTCTCAGCAGTTCTGGCTGGCTCTCAGAAGTTCTCAGTAGCTTTCAGAATAAGTTCTGGCTCTTTGTCTTGGGCTTTTCCTTATATATGGTATTGGCTCCTCCCTGTTCTGCCCCTTCCAATTACATCAGCAAGTTCATCCCACTGTGGGATTCACAAGTTCTGGATCTTAATACTTGACACAAACATGAACTTGAAACAAGGCGCTAAGTACCTGTTTGCTTGCCAATACAAGGGAATGGAAGATCTTCAAATCCCATTCCCATTACCATGGGACCCTGGGAAATTCACTTAACTTTCTCAGAGCTTCAGTTTCTTCATCTATAAAATGGGTATGATAATGGTATTTATCTTACATTGTTGTGGTGGGAATCAAATTATACAATACATATGTATAAAAATATATATGTACACAAATACATGGTATATGTACATGTAGTGCTTTGAAAACCTAAAAAAGTTATTATTGTTAGAGTTCCTGATTTGTTTTGTGATGCAACCTGCTCACACCCACCATGTTCTTCTCCTTGTCCTGTTACTCATTTTAAATTCTTCAGAGACTGTAGTAACCCATGCCTTACAAGCTTCAAACAATACTGGTAGAGGGAAGGAGGGTGGGAAGGAAGGAAGGAAGGAAAGAAAGAAAGAAAGAAAGAAAGAAAGAAAGAAAGAAAGAAAGAA
>NW_027186436.1:88004-96671 GCF_028583685.1 Petaurus breviceps papuanus
AAAGAAAGAAAGAAAGAAAGAAAGAAAGAAAGAAAGAAAGAAAGAAAAAAAGAAAGAAAGAAAGAAAGAAAAAGAAAGAAAGAAAGAAAAGGATAAAGGAAATGAGAGAGGGAGGGAGAAAAATGGGAAGAAAGGAGGGAAGGAAGGTAGAAGGCAAGGAGGGAGGGAAGAGAGGAAGGAAGGAAAAGAGGAAGGGGAGAGAGGGGGGAGGTAGGAAGGAAGGAGGAAGGAAGGGAGGGAAGGAAGGAGGGAGGGAAAAGAGGAATAAAGGAAGATAGGGAAGAAGGAAGGAAGGAAAGGAGTCATTAAAGGAGCTTTTCAGTTTCCCAAAGGCAATACATTTTGTTCTCTTCCTATTTAAATGATTCAGGCAAGTATGGAAAGGATAGAGGGTACCAATCTGTGAGGTGGGAGAGTGGCAAAAAAAAAAATGACCAATTCCACAAGTTTTCCCATTCTTATCGTCCCATGTAGTGGAAAGGTCGTTGGACTGGGAGTCTTAGGATCTAGGTTTGATCCCTATCTCTGTCACTAACTGGCCTCCAGGAAGGGCTTATTTAGAACTATGGAAGCTCCTTAACTCTGTGCCTTTGCCTCAAAGAAACTGTGTGCCTTTATCATCTTTTGACAACACTGAGAAAATATCTAAGGGGAAAAAAAAAACTTTTGAGGTTTTATGAACCCATGGCCTTCCTGGTCCTGAATGTTTTCTTCCTATCAAACAGGGTTTCACACTACATCTAATTCAAAGTAATAACTTTGTAATTTCTGCATTTTATTCTCTTTCTTTCCTTTTCTAAACCTTTTCTTTTTTGGAACTGTGTCAGGGAAACACAGACTGATTGCTTTTGGATGTCGGCTATGGAAGATCAGACTTACTTGAAGGGAACAACACAGGGAGAGAGTCTGGAGACATGGGGTCTAGTTGTGAGTCTGTGACCTTGAGCAAGTACTTTATTTCCCCTCTTGGGGTCTAATTTTCCACATCCGTAAAGCAAAGGAAATAATCATAAGATCATAGAACTTAGAGCTGGAAGAGTCCTTAGGGATTCTCTAGGCTGACTCTGATTTTATGGATGAGGAAGCTGGGCTTTCAAAAGGCTGAAGGACTGGAAGTGGTTCTTTGAATAATTAAGTAAAAGATCTCGGGACTGAACTTGCTTTCTCATTAGGGTCATTGTGAGGAATAAGAGACAGAACAGAGATGAAGTGACTTCTGAAAGCTAAAATTAAACAAATTCATTTATTCAACAAACATTTTCTGAATATGTACCTACTATGTTCTAGCCATCCAAATGAATACCAGCTACTCTTTTAGTCCCAGGCTCTCCTTCTTTAACCCTTCAGTTGCTTAGGTGATGACGTAGATAGAGCATCTGGCCTAGAGTCAGGAAGACTCATCTTCCTGAGTTCAGACACTTACTAGGTGTGTGACCCTGGGCAAGTCACTTAACCCTGTTTGCCTCAGTTTCCTCATCTGTAAAATGAACTGGAGAAAGAAATGGCAAGTCACTCTAGTATCTCTGCCAAGAAAACCCTAAGTGGGGTCATGAAGAGTTGGATACGACTGAAATGACTGAACAACAGTTGCTCAGAGCGTAGAATACTTGAGAACTATTTTAGCTTCCTCCCTATGCCCAATTCCCTAATCCACAGTAAATCCTCATCCTTAAAGAGATCTGTGGTTGCTCTGAAGCAGTGTGTTCTACTTGTAGTAGGCAGCAAATTATTACAAGTCCACAAAACTGGTACTACCAAAGATCTTGCTTTTTTTTTTGTACTGGTTCTGTCTAGCTTGACCAGGCAGTGGATGATACTCACAGTCCCAGTCCCACTGCTGAGCTCTATGGAAGCTCTGACTTCCTCAGTTGCTGACCTAGGCAAGTGTGTCCTGCCTTAGGAAGTCTGGTGGCTTCTGATGCTGAAGGCTCACAATATTGGTGTCAAACTTAGTGTTGACACCAAAAGGTTTTTGCCCTACTGCCGCTCAGAACTCCTGACCTCAAGTAATCCACCAGCCTCAGCCTCAGTCTCAGCCTTCTCAGCAGCAAGGGTGGCAGACATGTGCCATGATGTCTGATTAAATATTTTACTTCATAGAATCTATATGCTTTTAAAAATAGACTCTTTCTTTCACCCTCCTTCCTAGGCTCTGTTGCTCCCAAAGCAAAAAACAAAAAACCCCAAACTGTAGAGGATGAAACAGAAGTGTCTAGCAGAGGATGGAAGTATTTTGCCAATCTATTTATAGTTTGATTGAGTATTGCTCTAAAATAATATTGTATGCAACTGTCAAAATAACAAGCCATAGTAACTTGGTCAAGTTGACACAGAAAAGAAACAAAGCAGAGGGTTTGCAATTATAGTTCCCATTTCTATGGTGCTTTTGGCCTTTTTACTGAAGCTGTCTCAGTTGAAACAAACTAATATGGAGGAAAGATAGAGGGAGAGAGGGAAATGCCTACTATGTGCTAGGTCCTGTGCTAAGGAAGCCCTTTACAAATATTATCTTATTTGATCTTCATAATAACCCTGCGAGGTAGATACTATTATTACCCTCATTTTACAGATGAGGAAACTGAGGCAGACAAAGGTTAAGTGACTTGCCCAGGATCACATAATAGGAAGTGTCTGTATCTGCATTTGGACTCAGGTCTTTCTGACTCCACTCTACTTACAATGTCACTGAGCTGCCTTAGCATCAGGAGTTACTGACCTTAGGAAAATCCTTCACCTCTTGGATCTGCAACTCCCATACCTGTCAAACAGGGATGTTAATCCCTCCCTATCTCCTTTGCAGAGTTGGTGTTCAACTCCAATAGAGTGATGCTATAGCTGTGTCCCCTATCATTTCCAGAAAGATGGCAGTGAGTGGTGGTAAGCAGCCCAGATCTTCTCACAATAGCAGCAGCAGCAATAAAAATAAGAGAATGAGGGAAAAGAGTACCTAAAATACTCAAGATGAAAATCACCTTGAGCCTGGTGAAGTGGCAGACAAATGTAAACCTTGCTATTGAGGAGGCTGAGGCTTACAGATCTCACGAGAGGGAGAGAAAGAAGAAAGGAGGAATACAGAGAGGGAGGGAGGAGGAAAAAATGGAGGGAAGAAAGGGAAGGAGAAAGGAAAGAAGAGAGGGAGAAGGCATGGAAGGAAGGGAGGGAGGAAGGAAAGGAAGAAGAAGGAGGGAGAAAAAGAAAGAGGGAAGGGAGAAAGAAAGGAAGAAAGGAGGGGAGGAAGGAAGGGAGAAAAGGAAGAATGGAGGAGAGAGGGAAGGAAGGGAAGAAAAAAGAAAGAAGGAAGGAAAGAGGGAGGGAAGAAAGGAGGAAATGAAGGGAAGGAGAAAGGAAAGATGAAACGGAGGAGGGAGGAAAAGAAGGGGAAAAGGAAGGGAGGGAGAAAAACAGGAGGAAGGATGAAGGAAGGGAAGAAACAAACAGAAAGCTTAAGGTAGGTGAAGCTAATAAAGCAAAGATGATAATTTTGCATTATTTAGTAATTTTCTCAAGGAGCATAAGATCATAGAGTTGGAAAGAGATGTCAGGGATCATCCTATCCAACTTCATCTCAAAGACGAGGAAACTGAGGTCTGTAGAGGGTAAGTAGCTTGCCCAATACTAAGGAAATAAAATATTTGGGAATAAAGTCAGGCAACATGACACTAAACAATGTTCTTTCCACTATGTACCAAATAATATAGTATTTTATTATCTGTATAGTGTTTTTGTAATACTAATGGGATATAAGATCTTCCCCACCTATTAACAGGCTTCATGTGGAGCCCATTAAGGGATGCTTGCTTAGGGGAGGCTTGCTTGTAGGAAGGCTTGCTTGTAGGAAGGCTTTCACACCTTCTGCTAATTTCTAATTAGGCACTGAGTCAGGAGGGTTGTGATGCCTTCTGGGAATATATGAATATATGTATGTGTGTATACATATATATATATATGTATATGTGTATGTGTATACACACACTCTGAGTTGGTACTTTGCTTTGGGGGCTCACTTATGAGAGGGATCTTGTGATTCCCTGGTTGAGATTCTGGGTGGCCATATGTTCAGAACACCCCGAATGCTCAGATGTAAAGGCTCTCTCAATCCAGGGATGTTTGTCAAGTATGTAATTGATTCAGGCAGTCAGAGCCCTGTCTGTTGGTCTTTATTTCTCTGCTTGTATTTTCTCTGAAGTTCAGGGTGCTGACTTTTCCCCTGAACTAATGAATATAATTTAAAAAGATTGTTGACCCCTTAAACAGCTATCTTTCCTAGTAAAGCAGATCTAATAACCTGTGCTAGTAGCCATCCTGGGTATGCCAGTGTGGTTGCCACCACAGTCTTGTACATTGTCAACATAGGATAAACATTAAAAATGAATTATTTTGACAGTGAAGAACGCTATTAACCTATCTGATTTAAGGATTACAGAATAAGTAAAATAAATTATCACTTTAGATAAATTTCATATATAATCAAAGTCTGTTAAAAATGGAACAGATTAGACAATCATTCTAAATACTTGACTTTTGATGAATTAACCAAGTCTAACAATATGAGTGTTGTTAATGAAAAGCATTTACTATGTATTTATACTAAAAGACATTTTCATAGTTGCTAGAAATGTGTCTATACATACATACACACACAAACACACACGCACACACATACCCCCCCCCACACACACACACCCTGCAACAACTGAGCCTTGTTACTTACCCAAATGCCCTACCCTCCTATTAATGTTTTATCCCCTATTCAGATGCAAGATCCTTGAGGGTAGGAATTTTCTTTTGTATTTATGCCATTGGGGGCACTTAGATGGTCCTGTGGTTAAAGTGCTGGGCCTAAAATTAGGAAGATCCATCTTCCTGAGTTCAAATCCAACCTCAGACACTTAATAGCTGTATGACCCTGGGTAAGTCACTTAACCCTGTTTGTCTCAGTTTCCTTAGATGTAAAATGAGCTGGAGAAGGAAGGGCAAACCACTCCAGTATCTCTGCCAGAAAAATCCCAAATGGGGTCACAGAGTCAGACAAGATGACAAGAATGTCTCTCTCCAGAATATAGCATAATGGTTGGCATATAGTATAAATATGTACTTATAATAAGTACTTTTTCATTCATTGCATCCATTTAGGGAATTTCCAATGTAGAAATCCCCTGTGCTAAATCAGATCAGTGACTCTGCATTTTTAAATTTTAAAGTGTTGTTTAAGAGCACTGGGAGGCTGAATTACTTGACCTTGTCCCACTGTCAGTGTCATATATATGTCAGAGACAGTACTCAAACCCAGGTTTTCTACCTCTTGGATACTGTCTCTCACCTATTAGGCTTGATGCACTATCACTCAAAATATCAGTGGGATACTTCCTAGCATTGGATAAAGCAACAAAATTTAACCAGCAGGACAAAAGGTCAAGAATATCATGGGAAATAATGAAAAGAAAAGAAAAAAACCTAAAGATAACTTTCAATACCAGATCTCAAATTATACTCTAACATAGTAAAAAAAATCAAAATTATCTGGTGTTGGATGAAGAATCGAAAAACAGATCAAAGGAACAGATTCACAATCTAGACTAGGAGACTAGTGCTTTATAAACCAAAGATCACTGAAACATTGGGAAAGGATTTAGTTATTCAATAAAAACTGTTGAGAAAATTGGATGGTAGTTTCATGAAGATCAGAATTGACTCTATCTGGGCAGCTAGGTAGTGCAGTGAATAGAGCACCGGCCCTGAAGTCAGAAGGACCTGAGTTCAAATCCAGCCTCAGATACTTGACACACTTACTAGCCATGTGACTTTGGGCAAGTCACTTAACCACAAATGCCCTCCAAAAGAAAAAAAAGAATTGACTCTATCCCACACACACTATACTACATAATATATTTCAAATCAATTAATGATTCGAATGTCTTGTAAATCATAAAAATTACAGAATAATGGAATATTATCTTTCACAACAATGGAAAGAAGGAACGTTCTTAACCATTCATAAGTTAAAATAAATTACAAAAAAAATCAATTAATTTGATCATATAACATAAATTATTTGTTCAACAAAAATATATCTAGAATGAGAAGTAAAGAAAGAGACATATTTTAGGGGCAGACTCTAGATGGCGGAGTAGAAACAGGACCTCTGCATGGCTCCAGCTTCCACCTTCCCCAATTCATGTAAAAGGGGACTCTGAACAAACTTTGGAGCTACAGAACCCACAAAATGACACAGAGAAGCTAAACTCCCGCTGAGGACAGCATGGCAGGCTGGCAGAAATGTGCCAGCGCAGTGCTCTGGGAGCCGAGCCCAGGCCCGGAGGTTTTAGCTCCAGGGGTGGCCTGTTCAGCCCCTGGCTGGAGGGACTTCAGATAACCAGCAGCTGTGGCTGTTTTCAGATTTATCAACACATAGATGCAAAGGACAAAGTGAGAGGTCAGTGCAGTGTGGACTTTGGGACCAGTAGTTGGGAGTGCATCACCTTTTGCCCCTGGGGTGAGAAGCTGCTGAGACACCAGCATAGCCAGCCAGCACCACGTGGCAGCTTCAGCTTCTGGCCTGCAGAGTGTAGGGGGACCAACCAACCAGTCTGAGGGGTAATTGCTCTTGCTTTAACCTGCTTGGATCTGGATTGCAGTCTAGGGTGGAGGTCCTGGGGTGTGTGACCAGCTTGCCAGAAGGTGTGGAGGCCTCAGAGAGGGCACCTAACTAATACCTCTGGCACCTGAGAAAACCCCAGCTTTTGGGACGGAAACTCCCCTGTCTGGTGGCAGAGTCCTACTGTGGCAAAAAGCCCAGGGATCAAATGACTGAGGGGTGACATGACCAGGCAAAGGAAACAAAGCAGACAGAAGAACCCAACATTAGACTCCTATTTTGAGGACAAAAAGGAGCAAAGCATGGAACAGGAGGAAGACAGTGAAGTCAGAACTCCTGCACCAAAAGCTTCAAAGGAAAATATGAGCTGGTTACAGGCCATAGAGGACCTTAAGAAGCAGATAAGAGAAGTGGAGGAAAAATTGGGAAGAGAAATGAGAACGATGCGAGAAAATTACAAAATGAGAGTCAACAGCCTGACTGAGGAAAATAACACTTTAAAAAATAGACTAATTGAAATGGCAAAAGAGGCTCAAAAAGGCAATAAGGAGAGGAATGCCTTAAAAAGCTGAATTTACCATATGGAAAAAGAATCTCAAAAGCTCAATAAGGAGAATCATTCCCTCAGATTTGGAATGGAGCAAAGAGAAGCTAGTGACTTTATGAGAAATCAATATGCTGTTAAACAGATCCAAACGAAAGAATAAAAGGCGATGTGAAATATCTCATGGGAAAAACCACTGACCTGGAAAATAGATCCAGGAGAGATCATTTAAAAATTATTGGACTACCTGAAAGCCATGATCAAAGAAAAGAACCTAGAAATCATCCTCCAAGAAATTCTCAAGGAAAATTGCCCTGATGTTTTAGAACCAGAAGGCAAAATAGAGATTGAAAGAATCCACCGATCACCTCCTGAAAAAGATCCCAAAAAGAAAACTCCTAGGAATATTATAGCCAGGTTTCAAAATTCCCAGATGAAGGAGAGAATATTACAAGCATCCAGGGGGAAACAACTTGAATATTGTGGAAACACAATAAGGAACCCAGGATCTGGCAGCTTCTACACTGAGGGATTGAAGGGCTTGGAATATGATATTTTCTGGAGGGCAAAGGACCTGGGATTAAAACCAAAAATCACGGATAAAAAATAAAAGGGCCATTCCTGGCAGAGCCAAGATGGCGGAGTAGAAGCATGACCTTCCCGTGGCTCCAGCTTCCACCCTCCCCAATCCATGTAAAAAGGGGACTCTAAACAAACTTTGGAGCTGCAGAACCCACAAAATGACACAGAGACGCTAACATCCCGCTGAGGACAGCCCGGCAAGCCAGCAGGAATCCAGCGCAGTGGCTCTGGAAGCTGAGCCCAGCACCACACTGAGGCTTTAGCCCCAGGGCGGGCCTGACCAGCCGCCAGCCAGAGGGACTCCAGATCAGCAGCAGTTGTGGCCATTTCCAGATTTATCGATACATAGATGCGAAGGACAAGGTGAGAGGCCAGTGCAGTCTGGACTTTGGGACCCAGTAAGTGGGAGTGCATGGCTTTTACCCCCAGGGCAAGAAACCGCTGAGACGCCAGCACAGCCAGCCAGCGCCACATGGCGGCTTCAGCTCCTGGCCTGCAGAGTGTAGGGGGACCAAGCACCAGTCTGAGGGGTCATCGCTCTTGCTTTAACCTGCTTGGATCTGGATTGCAGTCTAGGGTGGAGGTCCTGGGGTGTGTGTCCAGCTTGCCAGAGCATATGGAGACCTCAGAGAGGGCACCCATCTAATACCTCCGGCAGCTGAGAAAACCCCAGCGTTTGGGACGAAAACTCCCCTGTCTGGTGGCAGAGTCCTACTGTGGCAAAAAGCCCCAAAGTCAAATAATTGAGTGGCAAAATGAGCAGGCAAAGGAAACAAAGCAATCAGAAGATTCCAACATTACACTCTTATTTTGGGGATAAGAAGGAGCAAGGCATGGAACAGGAGGAAATCAGTGAAGTCAGAACTCCTGCACCAAAAGCTTCAAAGGAAAATACAAGCTGGTTACAGGCCATAGAGGACCTTAAGAAGCAGATAAGAGAAGTGGA
>NW_027186436.1:96681-97237 GCF_028583685.1 Petaurus breviceps papuanus
GCCTGACTGAAGAAAATAATACCTTAAAAAACAGACTGACTCAAATGTCAAAGGAGGCTCAAAAAGGCAATGAGGAGAAGAATGCCTTAAAAAGGCAAATTTTCCAAATGGAAAAAGAATCTCAAAAGCTCAATGAGGAGAAGAATGCCTTAAAAAGGCAAATTTGCCAAATGGAAAAAGAATCTCAAAAGCTCAATGAGGAGAATCATTGCTTCAGAATTAGATTGGAGCAAATGGAAGCTAATGACTTTATGAGAAATCAAGATGCTGTTAAACAGATCCAAACAAATGAAAGACTAGAAGGCAATGTGAAATATCTCATGGGAAAAACCACTGACCTGGAAAATAGATCCAGGAGAGATAATTTTAAAATTATTGGACTACCTGAAAGCCATGACCACAGTAAGAAGAACCTAGAAATCATCCTCCAGGAACTTCTCAAAGAAAAATGCCCTGATGTTTTAGAATGAGAGGGCAAAATAGAGGTTGAAAGAATCCACCGATCACCTCCTGAAAAAGATCCCAAAAAGAAAACTCCTAGGAATATTATAGCCAG
>NW_027186436.1:102237-102626 GCF_028583685.1 Petaurus breviceps papuanus
TCTCATATGAAAATAATTGAAGGGAATAGAAATATATATGTCTATATCGGAGGGCATACAGGCGTATGAATACATATGTCAATGTGTGTATATATGTTTACAGGTATACATAGACAGAGGGCACAGGACCAATTTAATAGGAAGGGATGATACTTAACAGGTGAAATTAAGAGGTGAGAGAGGAATATAATGAGAGGAGATGGGGAGAGACAGAATGGGCTAAACTATCTCATAAAGAAGAGGCAAGGGAAAATGGTTACAATGGAGGGGAAGAAGAGGAAGGCAAAAGGGAATGGGTCAACCTTATTCTCATCGAATTTGGCTCAGGGAGGGAAAGAAATACACACTAAACAGGGTATCTCACCCTCCAGGAGAGTAGTGGGGGGGGG
>NW_027186436.1:102726-136346 GCF_028583685.1 Petaurus breviceps papuanus
TGAGAGGGGGCGATGATGGAAAGGAGGGAAGGCTGGGGCGGGGGAGGGAATTTGGAAGCATTCACTTTTGAAAAGGGCCGGGATTAAAGTAGAAAATAGAACAAGTGGGAGGTGGGATAGGAGGGAGGAAAATATAGTCAGTCTTTTACAATTTATCTACTATGTTAATATTTTACATTAGCTACACATGTACAACCTATACTGAACTGCTTATATTCCCAGTAAGGGTGGGTGACAAGGAAGGAAGGGAATGAATCTGGAATTAAAGTTTTAAAATCAAATGTTTAAAATTATACATATATATTATATATATACACTATTATTAATACTATTTTACATATAATTGGGAAATAATATATACAGGCACTGGGGCATAGAGATCCACCATACCCTACCGGAAAAGTCGAAGGGGGTATGGGAGAAGATATGGGAGAGAGCAGATTGGAGGAGGGGATAGATATCCTGTGGGACTGCTATTTTGGGGTGGTGGGTAGGGGAAAAATGAGGAGAAAATCTGTAACTCAAAATCTGGTGGAAATTAATGATGTAAACCAGAAGTTAATAAAGCATTTGAAAAATGAAAAAAACTAAATATTATATATTTTAACAACTGAAGAAAAGAAGAGATTGGTACAAAAAAATTTCTTTGCAATAAGAGTTATGAAAAAAGTGTGCTATTCAAATTTTATAGGAAAATTTGTAAAAAAAATAAGACAAATATGTCAAATAATATGAAAAGGCAGTTATTAAAAGAAGAAAGACAAGTTATTAGTAACTATACAAAAAGCGTTAAATTCTCTTATTGTCAGAAAAATACACATTAAAAGAACTCCAAGATTGCATCGATCCTTTTATACCCAATGCTGTGCCCATCAAATTGACAAAAATAGTAACAGAGGATAAAATTCAGAACTTACGCCTCTGGAAAAATATTGCTCGTGAAGCTCTGAATTTATTTCATCTTTTTGGAAAGCAATATGGAATTATACAGTAAGAGTTAGAAAATGCCTATACCCTCTTACTCAATGATCCCACACTAGGATTATCTCCTAAACAGGACACAGACAGGAAAACCAGACAGATCTATTAAAAAAAAATCCTAGCAGCAGTATTTGTAATGACAAGACTGCAAACTATGCCTCCAATGATGGGGGAATGGCTACCTAATTATAGCATATGAATTTAATAGAAGATTATGGTTCATAAGAGATGACAAATATGACTTATTCAAAGAAATATGGGAAGGCATATGAAGTGATCAAGATTGAAGAAAACAGAAAGAAAAGGATAATATAAACATTGACCACTTGTAACAGGCAACAATAACAGCAACTAAACCATTTAAGTACACAGGCAAGTACAAAAGGGGTTACAGGAACCAAAAAAGATGATTTTGTTACTCTCATTAAAGTTAATCTATACATCTTTTTGTTTGTTTTAACAAACTCTAAATAAGAAAAGATTTTGTTACATGTGTCATCATTTAAAAATAGCTTTTTTTTTTGTTTTGTTCTTTTCTTTTTCTTGTTTATATAGTTGCCACTTGTACTTTAATGTTGGGAGTTGAACTAAAATTCATTTTGAGGAGAAAAAAAAAGAAAAGCTGTTATTATTAGGCATCAATCTGTGCCAGAGTATAGGGACTGAGCACAAATGACCTTTTTCCTAGTGTTTTGTCACTATCTTGTTTACAGGTTCATCTTTGTCCCTCACCCAAAAAAGAAACGTGACTACTGGCTCATTGACTTAAAGAAAAAGAGTTTTCTTTTGCTTTTTTTTTTTTTGGAGGGGGGAAGGCAGGGCGATTGGGATTAAGTGACTTGCCCAAGGTCACACAGCTAGTAAGTGTGTCAAGTGCCTGAGGTCAATTTGAACTCAGGTCCTCCTGACTCCAGGGTCAGTGCTCTATTCACTGTGCCACCTAGCTGCCCCAAAAGAGACTTTTCTTGATTCAAATGACCATCATTAACACCTTCAGTCTGGTGGATATTAATTTTCCTTCAAAGGATGGTTGATAGCCCCAGGAACCTTCACAGTAGATTATGATAAGGTAGGCTTCCACCAAGTGAAAGAGGAACATGGTCCACTAACTTTTCCTATGCCTATTCTAATTTATATTTCAATTATTTGTGGATATTTTTTATTTTCCTGTGGTACTTATGCTACTCTTTGTTCCAGGATACTCCAAGGAAGGGTCTCCATCCCCTAGTTCTTTTGATGGGTTCCCTTTTGAAGATTTGCACAGAAGGACAAAGAAAGAATGGGATAAGAACAAGTGTATGGGTTGTGATCTGAACCACTGGAGAGAATAGTCATTTTCCTAAGTTCACAGATCCAACTGCAGAAGGCAGTTATAGTCAGTTATCATCCTGTGTCTCAGTGCCCAGAACATAAGTTAAGTCCTTAATGCTTGCTGAATTCAGCTATATTCTCCACAATATGGTTCCATACAGTTTCTTGTATTCTCCTTAGGAAAACTCCCTACCTCTAAGCTGGGTTAGAGAAAGGAAGACAGGAAGCCAGGGCACCACAGCATGTTAGAGCTGGAAGGGAATGTTAGAACTGGGAGGGATCTTAGAAATGCAGAACCATAGAATGTTAAAGCACTTAGAAACCTTAGAACCAAGAAATATTTCAAGCTAGAGCTGTTTAGAACATGGAACATCAGACCTGGAAGGAATCTTAATACGTTAGGACCGTAAATAATCTGAGCTGGAATGGGCCTTACGACCCTCTAGTCTTAGGGGTCCTTAACCATTTTTGTTTCATGATCGGTCTGTTTTAATCGACAGTGTAAAGAAGCCTACGGATCTTCCTTAGAATAGTGTTTAAAGAATTGAAGGAACTGCTAAATTTCAGTTAGAAGTTAATGAAAGTAATTAGTTTTCCCCCCATTCAAGTTCTCCGACCCCCCTGAATTTTATGTCTGTGGACTCCAGGTTAAGAACTCTTGCTCTAGTCTAGCCCCTTGATTTTAGTGAGGCTCAGTGAGAGAAGTGACTTATGCAAGACATTAAAATTCCCTCCAGGATCTGATGAAGGTTTGTGGTTTGGGGAGAGAACACCAAGGGAAAGACTTCTGGGTCCAACGACTTTGCCTTCTGTGGATGGAATCCCAAGGCCTCCCGGGAGACAGAATCTTGGGCTGGAGGGATCTTGGAAGTGACCTTAAACATTCTCCCAACCTCATCGGGTTCCGGGAAGGAAAAGCCCAAGTTAGGGGCTGGGGGGAGTGGGGGTTGGGGTGGGGGTGGAGAGAAGTTATTAAGGAGAAGGCTAATCATCTTTTCCTCGCCCTTAGCCAGGGCGGGGGAGTCTTTCGAAGGGTGGGAGGAACGTCCTGACTCTCCTGGGTCCCCTCACCCTCCCCACAGGGCGGGGCTGCAAAGCGACCTAAAGGGAGGAGGGGGGCACAGCTGGAACTGAGAAGGCGCAGGAGGAGCTCGAGGCTCGCCAAGTTGGGGACTAGAGGGAAGCGAGGGCCTAGAGTGCCCAGGAGGGAAGGAGAGAAGGAAGAGGGTGGAGGCGGGACAGAAGCGAGGAACAGGGGTAGTGCGGGGCAGGCTGGCCGGACCGCGCGCTGGGGAGCGTCCCCATGGCTCTGGCCCGCTGCAGGGCGGCGCTGGCCCGGCTAGTGCTGCTGCCGCTCGCCCTGGCCCCGCTGCAGGCCGGCCCTGGGAGCGCGCATCCTCAGTGCCTGGACTTCAAGCCCCCATTCAGGCCGCCGCACCCACTGCCCTTCTGCGAGCAGTACTCGGCCTTCGGCTGCTGCGATGCTGAGCAGGACGCCGAGCTCAGCCGCCGTTACTGGGCCGTGACCCGGCTCCTGGAGCCCGACACCTTCGCGGTCTGCGCCGCCTACGTGCGCGACCTGCTGTGCCAGGTGAGGGGCGGCCGCCAGAGCTCGGGGATCGACTCCCGACGCCCACCCAGAAGCCGACTTTCTTTCCCTTCTGCAGCCCCCAGGCTGATGGCCGGAGCTGTGCTGGGGGGAGGTCGCAGAGGGTGTGGTCGTTCTCCTGCAGCTGTGGGAGGGTAATTATAAGCGGATTGGGACAAATGAGGAGGTAAGCATCAGGGAGAGGGCTAAGGGATACTGGCCTGTCTAGGTCTCTGGAAGAGATACTTAAGACAATCCGAGCTGGAGGGGGGCCCCAGATATCTTTTTCTATCCTCTCATTTTACAGTAGGGAAAACTGAGGCCCAGAGAGGTATCCCGAAGGTATAACCTTGTACTTTGGGAAATAGAAAAATTTTAGTTGAAAGGTACATCTAGCAGAGTTGGGATTTAGAATCCAGGAAATTGAGTGCAAATTCAACGATAAAACATTTCACTTATGCAAATATTTTAGCAAATGCCTACTATGTGCAGAGCAAATACAGTGCTCTTTCCAGTAGGTCAGAGCTGCCTCACTGTGTGACTTTGGGCAAGTCCCTTCCTTTCTTCACCCCTGAATTTCAATTTCCTCATCTATGGAATGAGAAGATTGTACAAGATGGTCTCTAAAGTTTTTTTTTCTTGTTTTTATAATTCCTTTCTTTAATTCTGAATGTTTCCCCCCCCTTCTCTGTTCTAATAATACTGAGTTCAATGGTTCTAAGGTGGGGGGAAAGAAAGGATCAGGTTCTCTGGTATTCTTTTGAGGCACAGGAATGTTCAATTAAATTCAACAAATGTTTCTATATACAGGGCACTCTGCTAGGCACTAGGGATGCAGAGTCACAACTGAAAGATTCTCTACCATCATGGAGCATTCCTTCTACTCGGGCATACATGTAGACAAAGAAGGACAATACAAGGTTAAAGAAAGAGGGCATCAGAGAAGGCTTCATGGAGGTGGCATCTTCCCACAGTTGGAAGAAGGCAGAGGTTTTGAAGAATAGATACAAGTAGGAAGCATATTCCAGGAACAGGGGAAATGCCTTATATGAAAGCAAGAAGGTTCCAGACAGAGTCCAGAGAGAATGATTAGCAGTTCATTTTGGCTGGAAGATAAAATTTACAAAAGGGAGTAGTATGAATATGGCCAGAAAAGTGGACGAGAGCCAAGTTGTGGAGGGCTTTAAATGCCAGGCTAAGAGTTTATGTTTTATCCTATAGACATTGGACAGTGACTGAAAGATATTTTTTTTTGGGGGGGGAGGAGGGGGATAACATGGCTAGTACATAGGTGCTTAATAAATGTTTATTGACTAATAAAATTCATTAAGATCATTATTTTGTCAGCTGTGTGAAGGAGGGATTGGAGATTAGTAGTGATAATGGACTGAGTTGGTACCACAGCTTGTGTCATTGTGATTGTGTAAGTGAAGAAAAAGGGAAGGTTCTGAGAGATATAATGGAGGCAGAATTGAAAAGATGTCACAAGTGATTGGATATAGGGATTGAGAGGCAAAAGGGTAATGAGAGTGACTCCAAATCTGTGAACCTGAGTGATGATAAGAGCTGCCTTCCAAGGAGACATGGAATTTGGAGGAGGACTGGGGCTTTTGGGGGGGGGGGGGAAGATACGATTTTATTTTGAACCCATTGAGTTTGAGATGTCCATGGAGTGTCCAGGAAGAGAAAGCCAACAAGACATGACTAGTATGCAAGGAACTTTAGGGCTGGGTTTTTCAGCTTTGGATTTTTCATCTTTTGTTAGAGGTTATACTTGAAACTATGGCAAATGAAAAGATCTCCACAAGAGAGAAAAAAAGAGAAGAATGAAGTCCAAGACAGAGACCTGGAGAATTTCCATACTGAGGTGACAGGTGATGGATAAATGGAAGCCTTCCCCAACCTTTCAATTTTATTGCCTTCCCTCTTCTAATTATTTCCTATTTATCCTGTATATAGCTTGCTTTGAATAGTTTTGTTTTCATGTTGTCTCCCTGATTAGATTATAAGCTCCTTGAGACCGGGGACTGTTTTTCTACTCCTTTTGTATCCCCAATGCTTAGCTCAGTCTATGGCACATAGAAGGTACTTAATGTTTATTGGTTAATTGATTGGTGACCCAGTGAAGAAGCCTGAGAAATTATGGTTGGGCAGGTAGGAGAGCCAAGACAAAGTAATATAACAGAAGGAAAGGGAGGAGGAAGGGTTTAATCTACAACGTCAGAGGTTAGGTAGGATAAGGACTGATAAAAGGCCATGTGATTGAGCAGGTAAGAGACCACTGGAATCTTGGAGAGAGCAGTTTCTGTTGGGTGGTGAAATCCAAAGCCATATTGCAAGGGATTGAAGAGTCATGAGAAAGTAGATGAAGGAATTTGGTATGAAAGGGTGCTGGGTGATAACAGTTAATTGCAGTTTAGTTATTTTTATTTTATTTATCTTATTCTGAAGAAATAAAACAAGCATTTCCATAGCATAATAGAACAGAAAAAAGGTGATTGTACATGAAACAATTGTACCTTTTAAAAGATTAAGATAGATCTAAGCAAATTTGTGGGCAACAGAGAAGGAGCAGAGATGGAGAGAAATTAAAGATGAGGGAGGAAATGATGGATCAAGTTCATGAAGGAGGTGGGAGGGAATGAGATGGAGGGAGAAGTCAGGCCTTAGGAGAAAGGCTCATGGACTGGAGTAAAAGAAAGGAGGCTAGCTGAAGACACAGGGAGGCTGTGAGGTTTGGAATTCAGTAGAAAAGGGAGGTCATGGTGGACAGCTTTTATTTCCTCTTCAAAGAAAGAGGACATCTGTTGAGAGATGAGTAAGTGGGAAGCAATTGGACCCTTAAGATGTTTTGGAACAGCTAAATCCTTTCATATAGTAGTAAGTGCTTAGTAAATGCTGTTGAATTGAAAGAGTAGAAATGTTTGTTTTTTTTCTCCTTTATACAGCAATGAAGGTCAAGTTGAGTTGGTTTGTTTTTTCAAAATCTGAACCTATGATTTCATTGATATAGGATAGAGAACTGCCAATGCAGAAACTCTTTCCATTGATACAGATTGATAACTCCTCAGTCATTTATAGTCTTAGAGGGTTGCCACAGCATCACTGAGATACCAACTAGCTTGTCTATGGTCATATGACTAGTATCTTAGAGAGATGACCTGAACCTAGGTCTTCCTGATGCAAGGCTTTGCCTCTATCCACTAAGCCACACTACCTTTTCATTTGAGATTAATTAACCTAAATTTGTACATTCCAGTTAGTATGGTACTATGACCTCTAGTGCCCTTTGGCAGCATGGGAACCAACAGAGAAGAATATGGATGGTGGAGGGTGTGATTCAGGGTGGAGTATTGGCAGAAAATGAACTGCAGTAGGACAGTGGGGTTAGAGGTGGTAGATATTGTATGTAGTTGTTTTGATCTGCTGTAGGGTCAAAACTATAGAGAAAAGTGGGCTAAGAGCAGGAGTGACCGTCTGGGTAAACTGGGAGGGATGGAGAGACTGATGGTGATGGTGAAGATGAGTGGTTTAGGAGGAGTGAGTCAGAGGGAGAAGCAGAAGAACTGGAGATTTTGAATAATGAAGCTTCTAGGTTGGGGTGGTGGGGTGGGGCAGGGTGACAGGAAGAAGTAATTGGAGAAGCGACCTAGACTAAAGGCTGTGCTTCCAAAGCCGGTAGAGTCTTCTGAAACGTGATTCATAGGTCAACATGAGTTGGAGCAGGACTCCAAGGATTGCCTTGGAACCAGGGGAGGAAGGCAGAACTTCCCATAAGCCACATGTTCTTCCCAGTGGTTATTACAGCCTGTTGGAGAGAATTTTAGAGTTTATGAACTTGGAGTTGGAAAGGACCTTTAAGGTAATTCAGTGACACTCATATATTTTGTAGATGGGGAAGTCGAGGCCAAGGGAGATCAGGTAATGTCTGAGATCAGAAAGCTGGTTAGTGGTAGAGCTGAGTCTAGAACTTAAGTCTAGATTCCTATTTTGGTAATATTTTTAAGAAGTCCTACTGACTCTTAAAAAAAGCCTAAACAACTCATGATGTTTTTTATTGATGTCTTTTGTTTTTCACATCATTGTTATCCCCAACATCCCTTCCTTTCCCTTTCCCAGGGAGCTATCCTACGTAAAGAAATAGTATTTTTAGTGACAAAAATATAAAAAGAGGAAAAATCAGCATACCCAATCCATATACTGAAAAAGCTCAAAACCATATTAAATGTGCAACAGCTGTGGACCTCCCACCTCCATGGAGGGATGGTTTGAGAGTGTCCTCTCCATCCTACTGATTTTTGATTAGGAAGGAGTATGTATGTAACCCTTTGGATTTGTGAATTCTGGTTTGTTAATTAAAAAATATTTAGCATGTAACTTAACCTATCATTTTTACCTTGTTTCCTAGTGCTGCTACTGCTTTTTTCTTCTTTTCTTTTTTTTTGGATTTTTGGAGGGGGAGAGCAGGGCAACTGGGTTAAGTGATTTGCCCAAAGTCACACAGCTAATAAGTGTTAAGTGTCTGAGTTTGGATTTGAACTCGGGTCCTCCTGACTTCAGGGCTGGTGCTCTATTCCCTGCACCACCTAGCTGCCCCACTGCTACTGCTTCTTAAAGGCTACTGTGAGCCTAAGTATACCCTCCTCTGAAGTGCAGCATAGAGCTGGTGCTGGTCACCTAATAACAGGGTTGCTTAGCCCCAACAGGATCCTAGAGGACTGGAAATTCACCTACTCTCACCAGGAGGGGGTGGTAGCTAAGATCATAGGATCGAAGTTTGAGAACTACATCTTAAAGGTCTCCCATGTTACAGATGAAAGTAAGACTCAGAGGGTCTTGCCCTAAGTCTCACGTAGGCAATAAGAAAGTAGTAGAATTAGAATTTGAACCTAGGTCCTCTGACTCTAAATCCAGTTCTGGATGTGTCTGCAAGTCATTGAAACTTTTACTGCTTTCTTTCCAGATAAAGACAAGAAGAGAACAATTCTTTGAACAATAGCTTTGTGACCTCCAATTTTGGGGGCTGCTCTGTTTCAGTTGGTCTGGGAGGACTAGAAAGTGACTAAAGTCTAATTCCTCCTAACAATGGGGGGAAATTGGCAGCTATTAAAGATGAAATTGTACATCAATGAGGGGTAGCTAGGAAGTACAGTAGATAAGAGTACTGGGACTAAAGTCAGGAAGACTCTTCTTCTTGAGTTCAAATCTGATTTCAGACACTTACTAGCTGTGTGACCCTGGGAAAAATCATTTAATTCCATTTGCCCCAGTTTCCTCATTTATAAAATGATCTGGAGAAGGAAATGGCAAACTGTTCCAGTATCTTTGTCAACAAAAGCCCAAATGGGGTCACAAAGATTCGGATTCCACTAAAATGACAGACCAACAAAGTACATCAGTAACTTTCTTTCAGGAGACTCGGATTCTTGTTCTAACTCACCTAGAAATTTATTGTGTTAATCTTAAACTGGTCACTTTCCCTTGGGGCACCAGTTTTCTCATCTGTAAAATGGGCAGATGATTTATAAGGTCCCCTTCCAGTTTTTACATTTTATGACACATACTAATCAGAAGAATTTAAGGAACATTGTATAAAGAGAAAACTTTGGGAAGAAATCAGGCAACTATTACAGTTATTTTATATTAGGAACAAACACTATGTTTTTCCATTAGTGGGCATCTATAGAATCCCTTGAATGGAGGTGGGGCAAGTATTCTCCATGAACAAGTATAGAACAAACTAATTCTCTGAGTACTAAAAGGGATATTTTATAAACCTAATGACAATATACAAATAAATGTTAGCTGTTATTTTGTTGAAATTGCTCAGTCATTTCAGTCACACCTGACTCTTTTGAACCCATTTGGGGTTTTCTTGGCAGAGACACTGGAGTAATGGTTTGCCATTTCCTTCTCTAGCTCATTTTTCAGATGAGGAAACTGAGGAAAAACAGGATTAAGAGATTTACTCAGGGTCAAACAGGTAGCAAGTGTCTGAGACCAGATTTGAACTCAGGAAGTTGAGTCTTCCTGATTCTGAGTCCCATGTGGTCCCATCCCACTTCACCAGCTAGCTTTTTCTTGTTCTTCTTCTTCTTCCTTCTCAGTCTGTGCCACTCAACATAGTCCACTGAAGGAGAGGGAAGAGAATAGGCATTTATAGTGTGCCCGCTATGTGCCAGGCACTGCTAAGTGCTCTTTTATAAATATCTCATTTTTTAAAATTAAATTTAGTCTTTTGACCATGTCGTGTGATTTTCTACTATTTCAAGTATTCGGCCTTGTATCAGAATTGTTTGTGTTCACAACTTAGCCCTCCTACCTGATTGTGAGTTCCTTAAGGGATCACAGAATACTAGACTTAGGGCTGGATGAGATCTTAGAGGTCAGACCTCTCATTTTACAAGTGAGGAAAGTAAAGCCCAAAGAGGTTAAGTGACTTACCCCAGGTCAGGGGATTGATGACAGAGGCAGGATTTGAACCCAGGTCCTCTAACTCCAAAGTACTTTCTGTGTAGCCTTATTACTTTTTTCATCTTTGTATCTCCTGCTTATAATAGATACACAATGACTGGGGTCAGTTTCAGTGATATTTGGGTTATTTTTTTTTGTTTTATTTGATCAGGAGTCAACCATATTTATTCATCATGTTCCTTTGTGTTCTCTTGTTAAACCATGGTATTTCCCAGGTGTGTGGTGTTCCTTTTGTCCCCACTGAAGGCTGACAAGGATGCTAGTTCTTCTTTGAAACATTGCAGGCAGAAGTCAAGCCTCTGGGCCTGGGATGGCAATCCCTGATTGGCCAGAGGTTTGCTGTAGATTCTAAGATGTGCCTGTGGGATCAGCTCCCACAGCCAGATGAACAGCTGTGAGGAGCCCACCGTGGTCTGAGGGATTGCTGGGAAGAGACATGATTCTTGTGAGAAGCTGAATTGGGAGTCACACAGGCTCTTTTCTGGTGGAGAAAATCATGATCATACCAAGTGAGCAAACAGAACAAATCCTAGATCTGTTTAGAAGGACATAGGATTTTGACTTGTAGGGGACCTTGAGGACTCTATCATATATTCTTTTTTTAAATTTATTTTTGGAGGGCAATTGAGGTTAAGTGACTTGCAGAAAGTCACATGGCTAGTAATTATGTCAAGTGTCTGAGGCTGGATTTGAACTCAGGTCCTCCTCACTCTAGGGCTGGTGCTCTATTCACTGCATCACCTAGCCACTCCTCTAGCATATATTCTTGAAGTACTTAAGAAGTGAGTCGAATCAGGGAAAAGGCTAATTAGAGAAACCCTGAAGAAAATATGTGTAGACAGGGAAGGGGTAGGGAATTCATTTCAGGGTCTTTCATTTCACCTTAATGTTCTGTATTTTGCTTCCTTTTGACAAATTTCCCTTCATAAATCTTGGTAGCAGGCAAATCCACAGAAAGACATTTAATCAGGAAGAACATATTTGAAGTGTGACCTAATGTCTCGTCCAAGGCAGGGAGAAAACAGTATCTGGTCAACCAACTGAAAGGATGGGCAATGGAGCTGGGGAATGACATGGAGGGCAGAAAAAATGATCCTATTTAATTCTTCTTGGAAGGAGTGTCATCTTTGAGCTCAGAGTTTGTGTCAATTCCATTTAATCTCACAAATATTTATTGCATTAGTACTTTGTGTCCAGCTCCACTCTGGCTGCTGCCTTTCAGTTAGTAGCATCAAACTGGGATGCAGAACCCTGTTACAGCTGGGAATTATGTAGGAACTGAAGTGGACAGAGTGCTGGACTTGGGTTCAAGAAGACCTGAGTTCAGAGGTGGCTAGGTGGTACAGTGAATAGAGTACTGGCCCTGGAGTCCATAGGACCTGAGTTCAAATCTGGCTTCAGACACTAGTAAGTGTTAATTTACTGGCCATGTGACTTTGGGCAAGTCATTTAACCCCAACTACCCTACCTTCCCTGCTCCAAAAAAATAAAAAGACCTGAGAGTTCAAATCTTGCCCCAGGCATTCATTAGTGTCTAACCCTGGCAAGTCACCTGACCTCTCTCAGATTTACTTTCCTCATCTGCAAAAATGGGAATAATAATAAAATCAATTTCATAGGGATGCTTTGAGTATGAGATAATATGTATAAACTGCTTTGTAAACATTAAAGAGTTATACAAATGCTAACTATTATCTTATAGTTCCTTGTCAAAGGAAAATGTTCATACCATCTCATTGGGGAACACAGTTGAAACCCAACCCCAGAACATCTAAGCAAGAGTTTTGTTTTATGATCTTCTTTCTCTGGGCTGTCTGAAAGGGGAAGAGGTTGGACTGGGTCGTGGTGTGAACTGAGTTCCACATGCATGCTCAGGCTTCTTCCAGAGCATTGTGGGATCTTGAAATGCCTTCTTACTCTAGTACCCATATTTTATGAAAGAGCAGAAAGGAGGTTACAGGAATATCCTGTAATTGGAATATCTGTCATTGTCAAGGAGGGAGTAGAGTGAAATTTCCTATTGAGATCATCTGTCAAATTCAGGGCTTCTTAAACTTTTTCCACTTGTGACCCCTTTTCGAGTTTTGGCTTCATTTATTGGCATTGCATGGTCTGAGGGCATGCTCAGTGCAAAGTGCGCATGCTTTGTGTTTGAAACTAAGGCTGCATTGAAGTTGCTAGGTACAACATGGGCCAGCCCTACCAGAAACACCTCAGATTCATTACGTTTGATTTTTAATTAATTTCTAGTCGTTGCACATTCAGAAACCTTTTATTGTTGCCAAATTTTTTGCAACCCCATAACTGTGACCAACAGTTTAAGAAGCACTGAATTCTTTTTGAGGGAAGATAACATCTTGTTACTATTTCCAAAGTGGTGAAAATGGGGCAGCCAGGTAGCACAGCAAGTAAGAGCACTGGCTCCAGTGTTGGAATGACCTGAGGGATCATCGAATCCAGGCTCAGCCACTTAGCACCCACCCAGAAAAACCTGGCCATGTAATCTTGAGCAAGTTACATAACCCCAATTGCTTAGGGGCAGCCAGGTGGCTCAGCGAGTAAGAGCACCGGCTCCAGTGTCAGCATAACCTGGGGATCAAATCCGGGTTCAGATACTTAGCACCACACCCAGAAATAACTGGCCATGTAACCTTGACCAAGTTACTTAACCCCAATCGCTTAAAAAATAAATAAATAAATAAAATACAAAGTGGTGAAAATAAAAGCCAATATTTTAAAAATAAAATGAAGTGAATACAAAAATAAAAACACATTTGTGGAACGCTTTAAGGTTTATAAAGGACTTTTCCTATAACAACTTTGTGGGTTAGGATATCCCAATTTCAAAGTTGAGGAAAAAGGCCTAGGAAGGTGAAATGATTGATTAGGGTCATATAGAAAACAAACATTGGAGTTGAGATTTGAACTGAGTTGAGATCTGGATCTGTCCATTCTAAACCCATTACTGCCTTCTCAGACAGGACACAGACTGGACACAGTCTAACCTTATCTTTTAAAAAAAATTCATTAGTATCTTTTGTTTTTACATCCAGCATTTTCAAATATACCACACCGTTACATCTTCCATCCAGTGAAACTTTCTTTGAAGCAAAAAAAAATAGTAAACAAAATCAACCCTCATCTCATATTGTGTACAACATTCTATACCCATTGTCCCTCTCTTCTCCAAGAAAAGAAAAAAAAAGAATTCATTGCCTCATCTCTTCTGTGGAGCCAACATTGGTCATTGTAATTACAGTGTTTTATTTTAACTTAACCCTTTTTAAAATTATTATTACATGGAAGCAGATTAACTCTCCTCTGGCCCTTTTAGAAATAGTAAGAAAGCATCAAAAAATCATCTTAGTTTGAATCCTTTGGAGTAATCTGAAAGAAAAACCTCTCGTCCATCTTTTTTAGCTATCAGTTCCAAAATAATACCCTGTTCCACTGTTCCTGACCACTATTAATTTTGTAATCCTAAGTAAACTAACTTCTCTGCGAGTCAGTTCCTTCATCTGTAAAATGCAGCTAACATCTTTTACTTACAGCGTTATTGTAAGAATCAGATAACATAACGTAAGTAAAGTGCTATCCAAATATTTTATGCTATGTAAAAGTCAGTTGTTATTGTGTGGCCTGAAATGGTCTGAGCTTCAGTATAGATTGTGGAGAATTGATGATGGATGTAGGTGGTGCTTACTCATAAGAATGACTCAAAGACTGAAATGCTGGGCAAAGCTTATACCCTGACTTTCACTGAGACTGACTGGTGTGTTTGGAGATTTCTTGACTCCAAACTCAAGTTGACCCCCTTCTAGATAGATTTTGAAATATGCCATAGCTTGCAGAATTTATTCCTTGTTCCTTAATCAGTAGGTACCTTCTGAACTGCCCATTGTATGTTAGCTTGAATTCTGTTTATAGAACATCAGCCTCTTGAGGATGAGACAATTTCATCTTTGTATCACCTCCCCCAAGCACAGGGCTTGGCATGAAGTAGGCACTTAAGTACTTACAGATTGATAGTCTTAATCTTTCTCAGTAATACCAGGAGACTGACCTCCATGCCTGATAAGTTTGTCACTGTTTGGCCCCTATGCCTGATGGCCCCTGGACTACTGTGCTTTGTGAGTTTCTGTGTCTGCTTAAAAAATAAATAAATTTAGTGCATCGGGGGTCATATATGGAGTAACCTTTCTCAGTTCTGGGTGATCGGATAGAATCTTTGGGGCCTATTTTCTGGCATGTGGGGGCCGGAAGGACTTGGCCATTTTATTTTTTTTTTAAAGCAATTGGGGGTAACTTGCTCAAGGTTACAGGGCCAGTTATTTCTGGGTGTGGTGCTAAGTATCTAAGTCCGGATTTGAACCCAGGTCATCCCAACACTGGAGCCGATGCTCTTACTTACTGTGGCACCTGGCCGCCCCTAAGGACTTGGCCATTTTAATATGACATGGAAAGACCTGAGTTGACTTCTCCCAGTCCCATAAGAGTAATGTAGTATAGGGAACTGTGTGAGTTAAAAGAAGAGACAGTTTTAGGGTCAGCCCCTTGTTTTGATTCTTTTATGTATTGGTGTGCTCTCTCTATAGAGACAGACTTTTTATCATGAAAAGTTTGAGGAGATGAACAGTTATCTTTCTCACTACCCCATTGCCACTCTGCCGAAGGAATCAACTAAGTGAATTTACACCTGAACCCTGACTGCCTATTGTGTTTGTGTTTCATTTCCGGAGTGGGTGACTGAAAATCATTATTCGGTGGGTTTGACTTGTTTGGAGACAACATTGTGAATTTGAGAAATCCGAAGGCTTTGAATCTCATTGTTTTGGAGCTAACTAGCTTCTGCATTACAGAAGATAGCCACTGAATCCCCAAACCTGGGTGGCTGTTTTACAAGCCAACTGAGCTAGACAGTGAGGAGCTGAAGTGAAATGTGAAATGCCTTCAAAGCAATCCTTTCAACTCTTTTATATCCTGATGGGATTTAAATATCAGCCTAGCAATAGATTGTCACAATAGACCTAAGGTCTATCAAGGTAATGAATCTTATTTTAAGTCATTCTGTTAATATGCACTGACATTTTTAAGCTCTGCATTTCTTTTGGGTGAAGGAGTAAATTACCTGTCCCGTATCTGATTCATATTGTACATCGAGTATGCATTTTATTTCTGCTTTTTTGTAGAAACCCTGGATGGGAGCCATAACCTAAGCTAAAAGTGAAATCATCTTTGGAACAGGAGTTTAATGAGCTGTAGAGTATTTGAAAAGGAAGCCTAACCCCTCTCATTAGAAGCCAGACTCCCTTAGAGGGGACTGAACCCTGTCCAAACCACCTCTGTGGATACAGAACAGGGAGTGGTACAATACCTCACTCCCTGTTTGCCCAGTAGTGTTCCTCAAGTTAAATTAATTACTACCAATGAAAACAAGTAATCAAGAAAATTTGAAAAATAAGTAATAATGTTAAATATGCAATATTTTAACAAATAAGAAACAAATTAATCAAAGAAATGTGTTTACTTCCTGTCCCCTCCTGAATTTTCATTACTGTTGGCTTTTAAAATTTATACATAAATGTATGTATATATTTTATACATGTAGTATGTATGTGTGTGTATTTGGTTTTTGGTGATCATTGTAGAACATTCATAGTCTTTCCATATCCTTCATGTTAATATTTTGACAATACTATACTATTCAATTTATTACATGTCATAATTTATTCAGAATGAAGTTAGGAAGATCTAGCTTCATGACCTGTCTCTGACATGTTATCTATGTAACCATGCTCAGGGCATTACTCTCAAGACTATGAGTTACAATTGGCACTGATGGAAGAAGTTTCTACACTGGACCAGAACCTCAGCTGGGAGTTCCCCTACTTGGATGATATCACAGATGCAGACTACCACCCCTTTCCCCCCAAATCATTGAATTTATAGGTTGTTTTCCAAGTTTTTGTTATTGTAAATAAAATAGCTATACATTGAATCATTTCCTGACCTTCCCCAAGCCTCCCCCCTTCCCTTTGTCAATATTTTTTTTTCCATTGCAGCAAATCTTTGGTTGGTTGTTTTAAATTCATTTTTGGCCATTTTGATATTGATCATCCTTTTTATTTCCTCCATAAATTCCTTAGTGATACCTTCAGTTACTCCAATGATTTTTTTAACTTTTTATAAGTTTTTTTTTTTAAATATTGTGGTGATGGTAGTCATTGTTATTTTCATGTTAAGAACTTGGTGTTAAAGTCTTTTTTGTTGAAATTTTTCCTACTAGGAAAATATATCTTTTAAAAAACTTTGGAACCCCTATCACTTTAATCTACTCAATGATATTCTTCAACAGAGACCACCTTTTGTTTAGAAAAAGAGGAGCTGGTATATTAGTGGTTCAGGAAGCCACTTGAAACAGGAAATCTAAGCCTAATATTAGGGTTCTGTGATCTCTGACTGCTTGAGTTTCATAACCTTGGATTCAGTCTCATCTGAAACATATAAAGAAGTGCTCAGAAAATCTTGTCCTGGACTACTTTGTCTTTGCTGAGTCTTTCTTTATCTTCTAGGTCCAAGGTTTGAGGCACCTTGTAGGACAGATAGGTATCCAAGACTTCCCCAGGGGAAAACACAATCCAGGAGAAAACAGAGTCAAACATGAAAAGCTCTCCAGAAATAAATTTATGAAACTTCATCATAGAAGTCTCACCTGGCTTGCTGTCTCTCTCTTCCTCTGGCTGCTTTGCAATAATGGTGAAAAGAACCTATGTACCAAATGCCAATCTAGGTATCTGAACTCTCTTCACTTTTAGCTACCACTTGCAGACTGTGGGTTTTTTTTTAAGCAGGGGAAAAGGCTGGTGCTCTTGATATGATTCTGGGCTGCAGCTGCTCCCTTCCTGGTTTCATAACTAAACTAAGATGCTTCTATGATTGTGGAAACACCTGTCTTCAGTGCCCTTATCCCTTCCATTTGTTGCCAATTGGCCCCCAGAGAAGAATTGGGTAATTGTGTTAACAGACTGCCACCATGTAGGAGAAACACCTATAGACAGGGCCACAGTTGTTTTACGTCATATCACCCCTTTGCTCTATGAAGGGACAAGATTAAAAATCTAAACACAGAGAAAAGGAGCTCCAATCTCTGGATGGTGCTTGCAGAACTCACTTTCAGAAAGCAGCTGGGATATGTTCAATAACCTGAATATAAGGTGAAGTTGAAGCTGGTGCATTTTTTCCCTGAGAAACTCTATCAGGATAGATGGGCAAATGTGTCTAGTAATAACACTGTTGTTTGTTCTGAGCACCCATCTTGATTTGTGTCTGACAAGAAAATTAAGGTCAACTTTTCGCAATAGGCCTAATAGCATGTCTTCACTATGTCAGTCATGATGTGGAAACAGCAGCATCTGTTGAAAGACTTGGCAGAGGTTCTCAATCCCAATCAAAGGGGTTGTCATGGATACTGCTTTTAGAGGAAAGGGTGCTACAAGTGAGTCAGTATGGTATAATAGAAAAACACTCTAGGTGGAGTAAAGAAATGTGAGTTTGAGGACTGACTGACATTTACTCACTATATGACTATGGGCAATACCTCAGTGTCTCAGTTTCCTCATTTGTATATAGGAATAATGATACTTATATTGCCTATCTCATGGGCTCTTTTAAAAAAAATTTAATTTATTTGCTTTAAATTTTAAAAATTATGAATGTAAGCACCAATGAGTCTTTCCATATACAAATAAGAAAAGGAAAAGGTTTAAGAAATTGTGAACTCTTATGTACATTTTATTTTTTTTTTAAAGATTCACTTTAAATTTAACACCATGGCAGCAAAACTTCACGCATGTGAACTTCCTTTTGCTCTCTGTTATTTAAAAAAAAATGTTTCAAGGATACTCTTTAAAAAAAATAGAAGCAGTAGATAATTTAATTTAAAAAAGGTAACACTTAGACAACATATCAAAATATTGGGGTTTCAGCCAAAACTATGCTTTCTGAGAAAACTTTACATCTTTATTTAATTTTTTAAAATGTTTTTTATTTGTTTTTAGTTTTCAACATTCACTTCTGTAAGATTTTTTTTTTTAAGCAATTGGGGTTAAGTAACTTGCCCAAGGTTAAACGGCCAGTTTTTTTGTGTAGGTGTTAAGTATCTGAGGCTGGAACCAATCCCAGATCCTCCTGACTCCGGGGCTGGTGCTCTTAGTACACCACCTAGCCACCCCTTCTATAAAATTTCAAATTCTAAATTTCCTTCCCTTCTGTTCACTCCTGCTCCTCAAGAAGGTGTGCAATCTGATATAGGCTATACACATACAATCATATTAAACGTATTTCCACATTAGCCATGTTGTAAAAAAAAAGAATTAGAACCCAAAGGAAAAACTATAAGAAAGAGGAAAACAAAAAAAAAGAGAGAGAGAGAGAGAGCAAAAATTGTATGTTTCGATCTACATTCTGACTCCATAGTTATTTCTCTGGATGTGGATAGCATTTTCCATCAATCAGTCTTTTGGAATTGTCTTAGATTCTGAGGATTATTGCTGAGAAGAGTTTAAGTCTATCAATATTGGTCATCACACAATGTTGCTATTCCTGTGTATAATGTTCTCCTGGTTCTGCTCATTTTACTGAGCATCATTTCATGTAAATCTTTCCAGGTTTTTCTGAAATCTGCCTGCTCATCATTTCTTATGAAACAATAGTATTCCATTACATTCATATGCCACACCTTGTTCAGCCATTCCCCAATTGATGGGCATCCCCTCAGTTTCCAATTCTTGGACACTACAAAAAGATCTGCTATGAATATTTTTGTATATGTGGATCCTTTTACTATTTTTATGATCTCTTTGGGATACAGACCTAGTTGTGGGATTAGGATGAGGACACTCTTTTCTTTTTTTGTTTTTGGCATCGAATATCACTACCACCCTTCTCTTTGTCATGACTTATCTCCTCCTTCCCTTAAATAAAAACTCTCCCTTATAGCAAGTATAGTCAAGCAAAATGAATTCACCCAGTGGAAATGTCTGCAAATGTATGCCTCAGTCTGCACTTCTCGTCCATTACCTCTCTACCAAGAGATGGGAAACATGTTCTGTCATCATCTCCTGAAGTCATGATGGTTCATTACATTGATCAGAGTTTTTAAGTCTTTCAGAGTTGTTTTCCTTATCATTATGCCATCTGCTATGTATGTTATTCTCCTAGTTCTGCTCACTTTTCTCCCCTTCTGTTCATACATATCTTCCCAGGTTCCTCTGAATACAACTTCTTCATCATTTCTTAGAGTGCAATGATATTCTGTCGCATTCATCACATAACTCATTTTGCCATTCTCCAGTTGTTGGGTACCTACTTTATTTTCTGTTCTTTGCAACCACAAAAAGTCCTACTTTGGATATATTTGTATATATGGGTCCTGTAAGCCTTCTGTCTTTGATCTCTTGAAGTATATGACTAGTAATATTAGTAATTTAGTAATTAGTAATAATAGTAAAAATAATTAATATTAGTAGTAATATTGTTGGGCCAAAGAATATAGATATTTTAGGGCTATTTGAGTGTAGTTCCAAATTGCTTTCCAGAATGTTGAACCAATTTACAGATCTTACCAACAATGCAATTAGTGTGCCTATCTTCCCACAATCACTACAGCAATCATCATTTTTGTCATCTTTGCTAAACTGGTGGCCATAAGGTGGAATGTCAGAGTTATTTTAAATTGTAGTTTTCTTTGGACATTAAGAAAGCAGATTTCACCAAGAAGATGCTGAGATGTGGAGCTGAAGATGGCTGGAACAATCACCCCAAGGACCAGAAAACGTCCATCAGATGATGTTCCACCCCTCCTACCCCCCCACTCCCTGCCAGACAGCTGTGTAAGAAGAAACTTCTGAACCTTAAAGAGACAGTGGGTTGTTCATTATTATTTTCTTTTGGGCCTCTGTATCTGCTTATAAAGGAGTCTGCCCCCTAGTAATTTGTCAATGCATCCATCAGTTTCTCCCCTTTCCCCTCCTATATTTACTTAAAAGGGAGATAGATGAGGGGAAGAATTCATATGAGAAAGAAGTGTAGAAGTAAAACTCTTATTACAAAGAAGAGGAGGGAATTGTAAGAAGGATATTATGTATCTTGTTTTGCTCCCACAAAAGTTATTGGGAGATAATCAATAGCTATGGGGAAGCTGGATTATCTTATTTTACTAAGACAATGGCCATCTAGGCACTGGCTGGAACTAGAAAGGTGGGGGGCGTGACAACTCAGACCCTAGAGGTCATGCTCTGATCACAAGTATCCTTACTATTACACCTATGTAATCTACATAAAGAGGGAATATAGGGAAATAAAGTGAGGAATTTGAGAAATTTGAACTAACCCTAACTCTAATGGGAAGGACAGGACTGTATAACCTCACTTCTGCTTCTGTATCAGTGTGGGTGTTCCTAGTGAGCATCACACCTGCAGGAAGCATTATAAATGCCTTACTCTTCTCCCCACCCCCCCAAAAAATTGTAGTTTTCTTATTATTAGTGATTTGGAGCATAATTTTTATGTGGTTGACTGTATCTTTTGTTTTTTCCTCTTGAAAAGTCTATTAGTATGTTTATTAGGGATTGACCTTTGTTTTTGTATATTTGTATCATTTTTCTTATATATCTTAGACATTAGATCTTTATCAAAGGAATTTTTAAATCTTTTTTATCTTTATCTTCAATCTTTGTCAAAGATATTTCTTCTCAGTTTCTTAATTGGGAAGTTAACTGATTTCCCCCCAAATTACAGTGACTTTGTTTTTGCAAAAACTTCCCAATGTTATGTAATCACAATTTTCATTTTTATCTTTGGTTACTATCTCCTTTGTTCAGTCAAGAACTCTTTCCTTATACATAGTTGTAAAAGATATCTCTCTATTTGCTTCTCTAATTTGTTTATGATGTCATCTTTTATATATAGGTCAGGGATTCGTTTGGAGCTTATTGTGTTAATTAGTGTGAGATATTGGGATAAATGTAATTTCTGCCAAACTGCTTTCCAGTTTTCACTCAGCAGTTTTTGTGAAATAGTGAGTGCTTTCCTTTACTGCTGATGTCTTTTGTTATATTGAATACTATATTTCTATGTTCATTTTCTTCTTGGTTTTGTTTGCTTAATCTGATCAACTTTTCTTTTTTTTTAAATCAGAACCAATTTTTTTTTGTTATTACTACTTTGTAGTATAGGTTGAGGTCTGGTATTGCTGAACCCCTTCTTTTCCAGTTTTTTCATTATTTTAATTTTTACCTTTGACCATATTATGTTCTTCTAGATGAATTTTTGTTATTAGTTTTTTCTAGTTCTGTAAAGGAAACTTGTGGTAGCTTGGTATGGTAATAACTCTGTAGTTTAGAAAGTAAAATAATTTTTATTATATTAGCATACCCCAACCATAAGCAATACACATCTTCCAATTATTTAAGTCTTCTGTTATTTCTATAAGGAGCACTTTTTAGTTCTATTCATATAGTTCTTGTGTGTATGTTGGTAGGTAGACTATCAAATATTTTATACATTTTCTAATTATTTTGAATGGAACATTTCCCCTATCTTTACCTGTTGGATTTTATTGGATTTTTGTGGAGGAAGAAAAGGAATGGGTAGTTTGTAATTGAAATGATGTAGTCCCCATATTCTAACCCTTTCACGTGTAAGATGTGCGTAGATGAGTAGAATCAGATACATATGTAATAAAGACAAAGTAATAGATGGGGTGGATATTAACAACTGGGAAAAGACCACTTGAAGGAGGTAACCCTTGAGATGAACCTCAAAAGGGAACTAGGGATTTCATTCCAGCAAAAAGGGGGCAGTACATTCAAAGGCAAAGAGGGAGGAGATGGACTACCAGGTATAGGGAAGAGTAGTTGGTCTATTATGTGGTCATGTGGCAGGCATGGAGTGGGGGTGGGGTGAGTAATTTGTCACCAGACTGGCTCAGACATGAACAGGAATCTCCAACATCTTTCTGACATTTAGCCTTCCCTTGAAGACCTTCACTGAAGGGGAACCAACTCACAAGAGATAACTCTTCACTTTTGTATAGCCCTAATGATTAGAATGCTTTCTCTTCAAAACAAAATCTACATTTTTTCAATTGCTACCCTTCAATCCTAGTTCTTCCATCTGAGACTGAACAGAAAAGTCTAATTCCTTGTCAATAGGATATTCCTTCATGTGGCTAAAAACAATTATGTCCTCACTAAGTCTTCTCCAAGGCTGGACATTCCCACTTCCTTCAGTCAGCCCTAGACATCCTGGCCACTGTCCCTCTGAATGTTTTCCAGTTTTCAGTATCCTCCTTACATAGTGGATCCCAGGACAGAATGTCCTCTTCTACATAGTGGTAGGGAGGTCTGACCAGGACAGGAGACAGAGAGATTCTTACCTCCCTTCTTCCAGTTGTTCAGCCGTTTTTCAGTTGTGTCTGATTCTTTCTGACCCCATTTGGGGTTGTCTTGGCAAAGATACTGGAGTGGTTTGTCATTTCCTTCTCCAGTTCATTTTACAGATAAAGAGCTGACTGAGGCAAACAGGGTTAAGTGACTTCCCTAGGGTCACTTCCCTAGGAAATCAAAGGCTAGATTTGAACTCACGAAGATGAGTCTTGCTGACTCCAGGCCCAGTAAGTATTCTATCCACCGCACCACCTAGCTGTTCTAGACACATGCCTTTAATTAATGAACCCTAAAAGTGATTTATTTTATTTTTGCAGTTATGCTATACTGTTTATAGAGTCACAGAATTTTAGGGTTGAAAGGAACCCCAGATACCATCTAGACCAGTCTGTATCTTACTGGAACCTCCTTATATAATATTCCCAACAAATTATCATATAGCCTTTGTTTGAAAGGCCTTTAAGGGAGAACTTTTTTCCTTGGCACATTGTAGAAATGTGTATTTTAGAGCTAGAAGGGAACTTAGTCCAACCCTCTACTTTTGTTGATGAGTAAAGCGAGGCCCAGAGAGATTAAGTGATTTACCCGAAGTTCTAATAGCTTGTGAGTTGTAGAACCAGGATTGAAACTCCATCCCCTGACTCCAAATATAGCTCTATATTTTTCTGAACTGCCACTAATCTTTGTGAAAGACAGTACTGTACCATAAGAAAAATTATCATTCTGAATCACACTTGATGATAAAGTGTGGCTGCATATTCTGTGTTTTCAGAAGCAGCTTTTGCAGTGGGCTAGCATTTTAGGCTGTGATGCCACAAAGCAGAAATATAATGAAGTCGAGGTACTTAACATCTGACTTTCAAACATGTGTACCATGGATATTGTGTCTGTTGTTTGTGCAGTGGAGCCAATTGGCCAGTTTCCCATGAATGAACAAATGCCTAGAGAATGCCTTTTCTTTATTATTAAACTAAGCAATGTTGGGAACAGGCCTCTGAATTGGTGCTGATCCTCTATTCTCTTCACTCTTCTCTCATCCTCACAGGTGACAATATCATGTTTTTCCTCTCCCCCTGTCTTGTTCATTACTATGAATCAGTTTTTTAAAAATTCGTTTTCAAATTCAGAAAATTGGCATGTGCAGACTTTCTCACATCAGGCTGATTCTGCCTTTGTACATGATGTTATGTTGAAAGAGATAATGAAGGAAAGTATAATGGGATAAATCCAGGGTGTTCTCGTAATGTGTTAATAATTGGCTTATCCTTCCCCCCCAAAAAAAATCTGCAGAACATGCTTTTAAGCTTAATCTTCATTATTAACATTTTTCTGTCTCTTTCTTAAGACTAAACAATCAGCAAAATAATAAATCAAGTCCTGGGTTATAGCATTTGCTGATTTCCAAGGTATAAATGCTCAAAATGAAAACTTAACCATTGACTGGGAACTGGATCCAGCAGACCCCTGGATATATCGCTGCCAACATTCACTCAGCATCAGCATATCATAGGGGAAAGAATTGTTTTCAGCAGAAGACATGGTTACAATCCCAGCTCTGCTTCATTCTACTTGTGTGACCATGGTCAGGTCACCCACCTTTTGGTGCTAAGATTCCTTCTCTATCAAATAAGTATTTTGATGACCTTGGAAGTCCTTTCAGTTTTAAATTTGTGATCCTTTTCTGAACATTTATCAAACACCACCTGTTTGCAGAACTTAGTGCTAAGCATTAGGGAACAAATAGATTTGCAAAGCAATGTGGTCCTTGGGCCTTGTGGATCTTACAGTCTAGATCCTCAGAGAGTGCTATTGATGGATTGGAATCTTAAAGTACATCTAGACTTGCCCTCTCCTCTTTTATGTAAAAGGAAACTGAGGCCATGACAGATAAACTGATTTTCTTGGTTTCATGAGCTTATAAGAAACCAAAATGGGATTTGAACCTGAATTTTCCAATCTAAAATACAATATTCTTTCTATAATACCTTATAGTTTTTTCTGGACTCTTTTTAAATTTTATTTTAATTTTCAGTTCCTAATTCTCTCCCTTCCTTGACAATTCCTTCTCCACCCATTTATATGGATTCTTTTTTTTAAATTAATTTTTATTAGAAAAATGTTTCTCCTAACAGCTTCATGAGGTATCTAAGGTGATTGCTGGGGCATAGGGGGAACGAGGTGGGGGAAGAATCAATGTCTTACTTCTATTACTCTTATTTTATAAACAAGGATACTGAGGGTCAGAGAGATTTAGGACTGACTTCCCAATAGTCAGAAAGTATTGGAGCCAAGAATGAAACCCTTGTTTTTTGATTCTTGCTCCAAAATGTTGAGGTTGTCAAAAGCCATGGAGTGATCTTAGTCTATGTTTCATGAATAAATTGGAATGGGGAATTTCTCAGCTCTACCCACTCTTCCTTTTCCCTCTGTCCCCTTTCCCTCTCACACTCCTGGTCCCCCAAAAGGTACCCCATGTTTATAGTAACTTATGAATCAGCATTCATTCAAATGAATGAATTCACAGTTTAAGAAGCCCTTCCCTTATGTTTCTTTTAGTAAATAGATAAAACATCCATTTAAAGCAAAAGACAAATAGTATCACAAAATAAGTGACCAGAAAACTTCCCTTCATATTCTTCTATAGGTGACCCCACTATTAGTGGTGAAGAGGAAACTTGGGTGACCAGGGAAGATATTTCATGCCATGCCTGGCACATAGTAGATGATTAATAGGCAGTTGTTGACTTGACCCTAGAGCTAGAAAGGGTCTAAGAGGTCTTCATGTTCAACCTTCTCATTTTACTGACAAGGAAATAGAGGCTTGAAAAGTTTAAATGAATTGCCCACCTGTTGGCTGGAAATTGAATTCCATTCTGGTGACTGACTGCAAGTTCGGTGTCCTCTCTCCTGTACCATGTCGAGGGGCACACATATAGAGAATATGCTGGCTTGCAAAAGGACATAAATGTAGGAAACATGCTGTTGTTGCTGTTTGTTCTTTGTTCTCAAAAAGGAAACGTGTATGGCCAGGGCAAACCCCACCTTGGATGTTATAGAGTCTCTGAGGATGCCCTCAAAGGAGATGTGCCAGGACCCTCTGCTGAGCTGCTCTCTGCTGCCACCTGTTGGTGTACAAAAGCTGTGGAGCTTTGTCAGGTCCTATGCTGCCTTCTATAGCCACCACTCTAGAGAACCTCCCCCTCCCCTTGTCTCCAATGCAAGGAGCTAAGATCTTCAACCATATCCCAGAACCATAGTAAAAGCCAAGCAACCAGCGAAAGACAACAGGACCGTAACACTTAAAATGTAGCTACGTAACACTGTATAGAGCATCAGGTCCAGAGTCAGGAAGACTCATCTTCCTGAGTTCAAATCTGGCCTCAGACCTTTACTAGCTGTGTGACCCTGGGCAAGTCACTTAACCCTGTTTATCTTGATTTTCTCATCTGTAACATGAGCTGGAGAAGGAAATGGGAAATCAGGCCAGTATCTTTGTCAAGAAAACCTCAAATAGGATCACAAAGAGTCAGACACTATTGAAAAAACAACTGAACAACACTTTAAAAATAAGTCTATCTTTTGAATTATTTGTATCTTGTTTCTGGGGTTCTTTCATCCAAACTCTCATCTGAGTGGTCTGAAATTCCCTTTAATTCCAATAATTGTGTTGTTGTTTGTCCTTTGTTCTCAAAGAAGACCATGACATCAGGAAAGTCAATGCCATGACTTACAAGTGGATTAGATTTAAGTGAGTGAGGGCTGTACAAAGTCACTAGCCTCACTTTCTTCTCTAGAGCCATTTGTGTCCAGTGGCCAGATATGGATCAGGACAACTGGAGATGGCCCCAAATTCCATTTACAATAATAACAATATAAACAGTTAACATTTATATAGCAATAATACCTAACATTTAAGGTTTGCAAAATATTTTCTGTATCTGGTCCCATTTGATCCTCATAATACCTTGGTGAGGGAGGTACTATTATTTCCCCCATTTTACAGAGGAGTAAACTGAGGCTGAATTGCCCAGAGTTACATAACTAGTAATATTTGAGGCAGGTCCTGCTGACTCCAAGTGCAGCACTCTATTCATTAAGCCACCTAACTTCCTCACATCCCTTGGTTGTTAGACCAAGTCAACTCATATTAGGAACTCTACTCAGCAGAACTGGAAAGGAACTGGGGTGGAGAGAACCCTTTTAACTTCTCCATAATGATCCTGGTCACTTCAGGGGCAACACTGATGTTAAGGCTGGTGAGCTGATCAAACAATAGAAGTTGCTGTGTTTCCTTCAAGAAAAGCCTGTGGGCAATGGGAAGCAGCCCTAGAAGAAACCAAGCATACTTTTTTAGAAACAAAGAGTGGAATTGTAGGACTTAGAGCTAGAAGAAACCTTTAATCCATTCTTCTCGTTTTATAAATGAAGAAATGGAGACTAAGGACATTTAAGTGACTTACCCAGGGCAGGAATTTGAACCCTGATCTTCTTAAGTCCAAACCAAAGAGAGGTAACAAAGTGGATAGGGTGCTGGAGTTGGAGATAGGGGGGCCTAACTTTGAATCCTCCTTCAAACACTTGCTAATTGTATGAGCCTGAGTTAGTCACTTAACTTGTCTCAGCCTCTGTTTTCTTATTTGTAAAATGGTATAATAATAACCTTTGCCTTATAGGGGTGTTGTAAGTATCTAATATATGTAAAATTTGCAGTGTTATACAGCATAAATGCAATTATTATTAATTCTAACATACCAGAATGCCCTACTGTTTTTCTGTTTTGAATAGTATCAATTGTTTAATAAATTCATTTTGAAAGAATAGAATCAAAAGCTAGATATCTCTGGGCTTTTTCCTATCAAAGTATGGCAAATACTCATTCAACAAACCCTTATTTTTATTAATATACTGTGTTTTCATAGCACCTTCATTTCCAAAACATTTCTCCTCCTCTCTTATCTAATAAGTCATTTTTATGTAACAAAGATTTTTTAAAAAGAGGAAAAAAGCATTTCTCAAAAACCAATTAATGCACCATCTCTGTGTAATATTCTATACCCACAACACTCCACCACTGCAAAAAGGAGTGGGAGGTGTTATTTACCCGACTCTTCTCCAAAGCCAAGCTTGGTCCTTATAATTACACAGCATTACATTTTGAAAAGCAATCTTTCTGCTTACATTGTTGTTGTGTATGTATATTACATGTATATATAATATGTTTTATTATATACATAGTTATATGTAATGTGTTTATATACATTATATATCTGTATGATATTATTGTCATTATATCCACAACTACAGTAATAGAAACAAAACCCCTAAAAACTATGTTAACATATTTGTATATATAAATATGCATAACACACATAAAAACATTATATGTTAACATTTATATATAATAGTTATGTATATAAATATTTAAATAAACAGGTTTTCTATGCATACTTATAGATATCTAGTTTTTCTAGTCTTATTTCACTGAATTAGTTTATGTAAGTCTTCGGCTACTTTTTAAAATTATTTATTCTTATTGCATCATATTCATGTACCATGATTTGTCTAACCATTCTTGAGTCAATAGACACTTACTTTGTTCCTAGTACTTTGCCTAATACTTTTTGTTCAAAGATTCCTCCATTGTCCATCTCTATAAAGGAAAGGAAAAGAGGTTGTCCTATGACAATCACAGAGGGATCTCTCAGTTATTGCTGGCAAGATTCTTGCCAGAGTCCTCTTTAATAAAGTCCTTTCCTTCACGGGAAAGATGGTCATCTACCTGAGAGTCAGTGTGGCTTCAGAAAGAGCTGAGGAACAGTTGATGTGGTGTTTACTGTTCTACAACTCCAGGAGAAATGCCAGGAGCAGAACAGAAGTCTGTACACAATGTTGTTGATCTGACCAAGGTCTTTGATAATGTCAATCATGGGGGCTTATGGGAAATTATGGCAAACTTGGGTTATCTGGAGAAATTCACCAGTATTGTCTGCCAGTTTCATGATGGCGTGCTTGCATAGATTCTGGATTACGGACAATGCTCTCATGCTTTCCCTGTCACCAGTGAAGTGAAGCAGGGCTGTGTACTTGCTCCCGTGCTTTTTAGTATGATGTATTCAATGATGTTGTTCAATGATTTCAATGAGCATGAAAACCGCATTAAGTTCTGCTACCTCACTGACAGTAAATTATTTAATTTGAAAAGACTACACCCCAAGACTTAAGTGGAAGTAGAGCTGGTGTGTGACTTTTTGTTTGCAAATGATTGTGCCCTCAATTCAGTCTCTGAGACTGAGATACAACAAAGTAAGGATAGATTTTCTGCTGCTTGTGCTAATTTTGGCCTAATGATTAACATCAAGAAGATACAGGTTCTTCACCAGCCAGCAGCACACCATCCATAAATAGAACCATCAGTTACAGTAAATGGAGACATTATGAATGCTGTGGATAAGTTCATTTACCTTGGCATTATACTTTCCAGAGACGTCAGATCATGAGGTTGACACACACTCAGTGTGACATGGGAGACACTAGGGTCCGTATCAAAGAAGGAGCTGTACTCTATGAGCAAAGCAGAATTGTAGTAGCTCAAAGGAAATGTGAGATGCACAAATTTAGACACCTCTGCAGTCCAGATGTTCATGTGGACTATTTGTGCCCGACCTGCAGTAGAACCTTCAGAGCTCATATTGGCCTGATCAGCCACAGTCAGACACACTGCACCTTGACCCCAAAAGAGTGATGTCATTTTGGTCCTCTTTGAGAATGGAGGACAACAACCAATCAACCAAGTTCTTTGTCATCACAATTAAGTGTTACTAAGAATATTTTGGTATATATTGGTATATATATTTGTTGTCTTTAATATCTTTGGGATTTATACTCAGCAATGACATCTCTAAGTCTTAAAGATTATGAACCCTTTAATCATTTTTAAAAAGTGTAATTGTAAGGCCAACTCTTTGTGTGTGTGTGTGTGTGTGTTTTTGGAGGGGGGAAGGTAGGGCAATTGGGGTTAAGTGACTTGCCCAAGGTCACACAGTAAGCATCAAGTGACTGAGGCTGGATTTGAACTCAGGTCCTCCTGACTCCAGGGCCTCACTGCGTCACCTAGCTGCCCCAAGGTGTGTGAGACACTCTATTAGAAGCTGGGAATACCAATACAGAAGCATGATAGTACAATTCAGACATGGGCGACCATTTCTTGTAAAGTCACAGAAGCAGGAGATAAAGTGGTACATAAGAAGGGCAAATTTGACTGACAAAAAAGAGTATGTATGTGAAGGGAAATAATATGAAATAATACTGCAAAAAAAAAGAGGTGAGTCAGATTGTGTAAGCCTTTAAATAACTGAGGATTTTGTATCATATCCTGGAGGCAAGGAGGACCCTAGGACTAGTTTTTATCTACCATTTGCCACTTACACTTATGTACCTCTTCATTCTCAGAAGATGATGAAGACTGGAGCTGTGCCTTGTAGGTCTCCCTATTCCCCATAGCAGCAGGGATGACTGAGGGGAAGTGTATTGAATGAATGATGCAAAAATGACCTTCTGGCTCTGAGCAAAGCATTCTAGGGAATTTCCAGGAATATTTCTTGCACATGCTATTCATTTTCCAAGTTTTGGTCACAGCAGTTTCTCTTAGATTCTCAAGTATAAAGTCAATAATGAGTTTGGATTTTGGATAATTGGACCCATGATTATGCATGTATCTTTCCAAACATTGGCACAGTACCTGGTAGTACTTACTGTAGTAAGCCCTTAAATTCTTGTTGCTGACATGTTCTAGAACAGTTTACTGTTATACACAATAGTATTCTGTTGTAACTGGCCTGATTTTAGTTTGGTTTGGGATGTAATAAAAACATTAGTACCTCTGGAGTAACTTCATTTGTAGCACCTACCTCCAGGGCTGTTTTGAGGATCAGCTGAGATAATGTTTTTAAAAGTATTTAGCACAGAGTAAACACTATATAAATTCTTCTCCTCCTTCTCCTCCTCCTCCTCCTCCTCCCTCTCATTCTCCCTCTCCCTCTCCTTCTCCTTCTTCCTCTCCTCCTTCTCCCTCTCCTTCTCCTTCTTCTTCTCCTTCTCTTCTTCCTCCTCCTCTGCCTTCTTCTTTGTTTTGGTGAAATTCATAAAATTAAACTGAAGTCTGTGATTCACTTACTTTGTAATTTTAGGCAAGTCATGTTCCCCCACTAGGGCCTCAATTTCCTAATTTTTAAAATGAAGAGGTTAGATTAGGTAATTTCTAAGGTCCCTTCCAGCTCAAACATTCCATGGTTGTGTGATTATTAGATTTCCTTTTGAAGGAATGAAAGAATGATCTTGGGATTCTTTCCAGTTCTAGCATGCCATGATTCTCTCTATCCCTCTCTTCCTCCTTCTCCCTCTCCTCCTCTCTCCCCATCCTCCCTTTATATATGTATGTCTACTCACATATTTTTTTTCCTAGCATCTAGACAACATACAGATGATAACTGAATAAGACATTTGTAGATAATAAGCAAAATAGGTAACTGTTTACTTCATTATCAGTTCAATTCAATAAGCATTTATTAAGTGCCAGGAACTGTGCAAGGTATTGGGAATACAAAAACAAAAAGCAATTAAACCATCAGTACATTAATGAGGAGACTAGTACGGAAAAGTCATGGGAGCAGTACAGGTATAGCAAAAAGAGAACTGAACTTGGAGTCAAAGATTAAGGTTTTAATATCTTGACTCTGTCATCTACTTGCTGTCTGTGACAGAATGTAAGCTCCTTGGGGACAGGGACTTCTGTTTTTCTTTTTATATCCTTGATGCTTAGCATAATGCCTGGGTTGAATAGGCACCTAATAAATGCTTGTTGAATGGATGAATGAATGGATTAACAAATGAAGTCACTTCTCTTTTTTATCTATAAAATGGACATGTTAATACTTATATTATTTACTCCACAGGGTTATTATGGGGAAATCACTTTGCAAACCTTAAAAGCATTATAGAAATGTGAGTAATTGTTGTGGGAATATCCTTTAACAGAGAGAAATGTGATATAGTGGATAGACCACTGGTCTCTCTGTCAGGAAGACCCAGACTCAAATCCTGCCTCTAACACACACTGACTGTGTGACCCTGGTCAAATCACTGAACTTCTCAGAGTTCTTATAGAGAGTTGCATGGACCTCTTCTTTTAGAGAAGGTGTCATCCTGGATTGGTAGAGCTTCATCATCTGGGAGTTCCCTATACCAGTAAAATCATAAATTCAATCCTTATCTTATCTTAATTTAGCTAGAGTCTTATTAGCAGTTACTATCTCTCTTCTGAGTAGTCCAGAAAGTGGCATTTTAAGAGCCATTGAGGGGAATGGACACAGCTTTGTTCTTTTATCTATGGAAAGAGTTGTTGGCCACTAGGGCTTTGGGGTAAAAATGAAGACCAGTTTCTCTCTGTGTCCATAGGAATGCTCTCCATATGCTGCACACCTGTTTGATGCAGAGGACCCATCCACACCCCTCCGGACAGTGCCTGGGCTCTGTAAGGACTACTGTATAGATGTATGGCACAGATGCAGGACCATATTCCGTCATCTCTCCCCAGACCCAGAGTTATGGGCCCTGGAGACTAATCGGGCCAAGTTTTGCCGCTACGTATCACTTGATGATGCTGACTACTGTTTCCCTCGGCTATTGGTCAACGAGAATCTGAATGTGAACCTGGGTCAGGTGAGGGCTGACACGGAAGGCTGTCTGGAGCTCTGCCTGGTGGAGGTGGCCAACAGGCTCCGGAATCCTGTGGCCATGGTGCATGCCAATGACGGCACCCACCGATTCTTTGTGGCTGAGCAGGTGGGGCTTGTCTGGACTTACCTCCCCAACCGTTCAAGGTTGGAGAAGCCATTTCTGAATGTCAGCGAGGCTGTGCTCACCTCTCCCTGGGAAGGCGATGAGAGGGGCTTTCTTGGCCTTGTCTTCCATCCTCAGTTTAAGTATACCGGGAAAGTCTATGTGTACTACTCTGTGGAGGTCAGTTACGAGGAGAGGATCCGCATCAGTGAGTTCAAGATTTCCCCTGATGACATGAATACTGTGGATCACAGATCTGAAAGGTAGTGCCCTTTTGGGGAGAACTTAACCCTGAATTCATAGGGGAGGGAGGAAGACAAAGAAAAAAAGTGTCATAGGACTTTGGTTGTCTGAAGTCCTCTGGGAATGACTGATTTAGTTGTATTACATTTTCTAGATAGAAATCTTTCTCAAATGTACCACATACTCCTTTGACATCTTAAACAAAGTTCGAAATTATAGAATGTTAAGACTCCAAGTGACCTTATAGATCACAGGATCATATGATGTAGTACCAGAAGGGACCTGAGAGATCATTTTAGTCTACCCCATTTGTTTTTTTTTATCGCCATCTCTTAACATAGTTCCTAGACCATAATAAAAGCTTTATAAATGCTTGCTAATTCATTGATCAATCTAACCTTTTATTTCACAGACGAGGAAACTGAGGCCTACAGAGTCAAGTCAACAGCAAACATTTATTAAATCAACAAATGTTTTTTAAGTATGTAGTGCCAAAGCTCTAAATGCTGGTGATACAAAGAAAGGCAAAAACAGATAAAGACAAGCCCTGTTCTCAAGGAGCTCATAGTCTAATGGGGAGGTAACATGCAAACTATTATTTACAAACAAAATCTATACAGGATAAATTGGAGATAATTTCAGAGAGTAAGCACTAAGATATAGGAAGACTGGGAAAATCTCCTTAAAGGAGGTGGAACTCTAGGCAGAGGTAGAGATGGAGAGAGAGAGAGAGAGAGAGA
>NW_027186436.1:136446-209860 GCF_028583685.1 Petaurus breviceps papuanus
GAGAGAGAGAGAGAGTTCCAGGAATGGGGGACAGCTAGTAAAAACACCCAGGCTTGGGAGATGGAGTGTCTGTCATGTGCAAGGAAACCAGTGCCTTGGGATCAGAGAGTGTGTGGAGGGGAGTGATGTATATGAAGACTGGAGGGTAGGAAAAGACCTAGTTATGAAGGTTGGGTCTTTAACTTGCCCATTGGGGTATAAGGGGTAGCAAGGTGGCACAGGGAAGACTCATCTTCTTGAGTTCAAATTTGTCCTCAGATACTTTGTAGCTGTGTGACCCTGTTTGCCTCAGTTTCCTCATCCATAAAATGAGCTGGAGAAGGAAATGGCAAACCAGTCTAGTATCTTTGCTAAGAAAACCCCAAATGGGGTCACAAAGGCAGACACCACTAGAAATGGCAACAAAATTGGGTTGTAAGTTGCAGGGATGGTGTTTTAATACTGGTCTATAAACCCAGTATTCTTTCCACTAAAGCATAATTCTTCTCATTCAATCCTCCCACTATGAGGAAAACAATTTTCAGATTTTCCCCTCAGTGTCAGCTGTCATGTTTTCCCACTCTTGTCAATGTACTTGTCTTCAATAACCATTCTGCTTCATTTTAACTGGAAACTTCTAATCTGTTGGGGGCTGGAAAATAGGATCACCAAGTTTGGAGAACAGTGTATAAAGTGAGAGTAAAATGTCATAAAATACTTCCTGCTAGTTCTCTTCTTTGGAACTTTCAATTTTTAACCTAATTGTGCTATCTCCCCCTACCCTCATTTAATTATTCTTTTCTTTAAAATTTCTTTCTCTGTATTTAAATCCATTCTGATCATTTGCATCTAGGCCATTCTCTTTAAATTTCATCAACACAGATTGTCTTCCCGTGCCGGGAAAAGATTCCCTTCTATTTTTATCCATCCTTTAAGGCTCAGTCAGTCAGCAAGCATTTATTAATCACTTACTATGCAAAGCATTGGCTACAGATACTAGGAGAAAGAGGAATATACCCTCAAGGCGGTTACATTCTGATGAGGGAAGATAACACATAAAAGGAAGTTGAAAAAGGTGGAGAGAGGATATTGGTACCTGGCAGAGTGGGTTGTTACAGAAAATCCAAATTATATCCTGGAGATGACGGAGATGTGGCTGTTCCAGGTACCCTCCTTAAAGTGGAAGGAGCCATTTAATTAATTGGAGGGGGAGGTCACAGGGGCAGAGGGTTCTTCCAATATGTGAATTTCAGAGCTGGAGTGAGGCTTCAGGATGAAGAGGTTTCTGGGGCATGGTAAAGGAAATTCACAGCATAAGATGGTCCAGCTCAGGCCATCTTGGATTCCACCCTTCTCCCTCACCAACCGGCTCTCTCTGGCTACTTTCCTGAAACTCAGAGTAGGCCTGGTGGAAAGAATGCTGGACCTGAAGTCAAGAGACCTGAATTCAAATCCTGCTTTCAGTTATTTACTAGCTGTGTGCCTGAGCACATCACTTAGCCTCTCAGGCTTCTGTTTCCATATTTGTAAAATGGAGATAATACTCATACTACCTACCTGACGAGGTATTATGATCCATGATAAAATGTAATATGGGCAAAGCAGAGATCCATGATGAATATGAGGAGGAAAAGACCACTTTTACCATCAGGAAAGGAAGGGTTTGAGGAGGAGTTGGCACTTGACTTGGGCATTGAAAGTTTTCATGGCATGGGTACCAGCCCTAGTCCATGAGAGGAAGGCAGGGTGAGATTGGGGAAGAATTAGTCCTCTAGTAGATAGGGCAGTTTTTTCAAGTACTTCCTATGGCCAGGCATTGTGCTAATGCTGGGGAGACAGATACTGGAAAACAAGATGGTTCCTACTCTCAGTACTCTTACATTTTAATAAAGAGAAGACAAAACATAAAGGGAAGCTGGAAAACCCAGGTAGGGTGCAAGGTGGGATAGGAAGGGTTCGAGTGGACTCATGCCAGGGCAAAATGCCAGGTGAGGAGGTAGAACAATCCAGAGAATGAGTTGAGCTGAGATTGAAGTGGGCAATGAATGGCAGTCCTGGCCAGAGACTCACCAATTAAAAGAATAGGCTCTAGGAGAGAGTGGGGTGGTCAAGGGTGCTGGGAAGGAGATGTCCAGACAGATGAGTTGAGCTAGGATTGAAGTGAATGCAATCAATGGGCTGAGTGAAATAAGTAAGGCCAGCCAAATTGTTTCTCCCCTCTGGGCCCCAGTACCTTTGTAAAATGAATAGGTTGGGCTTAGAAGATCTCTGTGGTTCCTTCCTGCTTTGACATGCTAAGGTCTATGACCCAGAGGCCCCTTCTAACTCTCATAGACTATATTCTTAGAATCATAGAACCTAGCATATCAGGGTTAGAAGGGACTTCACAGTGATAGGGTCCTTTCAACTGTTTCATTCTGTGACCCCATGCAAATGTGACATTCTGACTTGAGGGACTTTTTTTAAATTAGGATAATTTTGGAAATTGAAGAACCAGCATCTAACCACAATGGAGGACAACTGCTCTTTGGAGATGATGGGTATCTTTACATCTTCACCGGGGATGGAGGAATGGCAGGTGATCCATTTGGGAAGTTTGGAAACTCACAAAACAAGTAAGAGCTTCTTTTTCTTGTAGGGAAGAAAGCGTTTGTTCCCATTGAATCAGGATACCTTGTTAGGATAGTACAAGTGTGTCCCTGCCAGAGAAGTGGGAAGGAGGAGATGGGCTTTTTCTCTCTCAAGGTCCTAGTCTGAAGCTTCTGCTCATGACTAGGCTCTTTTGAGCATAAGGCATTAGCACTGCTTTGGGGGATGGCTAGGTGGTGCAGTGAATAGAGCACCAGCCCTGGAGTCAGGAGGACCTGAGTTCAAATCCAACCTCAGACACTTGACACACTAGCCATGTGGCCTTGGGCAAGTCACTTAACCTCAATTGCCCTGCCCTCCCGCCTCCAAAAAAAAAAGGCTGCTTTTATCTATCCCTCCCTTCTCATTGACTGTGTGAGTGATGTTAGTTAGTTAATATACATCAAGAAGAAGCATGTTGAGAGTGTGTGTTTCTTCCTGGGTACAAACATTCTTAACTTTAGATAGCACCCAATGGGGATAGTTTGCTGAAAATCTGAGTTCAGTGTAGAAACCCCTTCAAGGAGAGGAACCAAAGGGCCATCCCTGACTGTCAAGGACCTCTGTTTTTGGATCACCTGCTCTGGAGTTCCCTTCATTGGCATGGATAATTGAGAGTTGACTATTTATCCATTTCTTCCAGTTTAGTAAACAGGTGGCCCATATAAACCTAGTAAATATAAAAACAAAATTAGCATCTAGTTAGTGTAAATAAGGACTCTGGATTTTTAAGGCAGCTGGCTTGATTCCCTTGGTGAGATGATTGAAATATTTCTGAGAAGACAAAATAAAAATAGAGTACATTGCTAATTACAATAATTAAACCTATCATAATTAGTGATTTTTGCTTTCATATAGTATAGGGCAAAGACCTTCTGAACCCGCTAATTTTTTTGATGACTTTAAAGGCAAAATTCAGGAAATAAAAATGTAAGAACTCACAGGGGATAAGGCAGAACTTTATTTTAAAAAACATTAGTTTTGTACCCCTAATTCCCACATAATATGAGGAACATCTCATTATTTAAATGTATTCAAGGTTATGTCGAGGGCAACATATAACAAACAAGCCTCTGAAATTATCTATAGCAAAGTCTGAATTCAGTTCCAGGCGAAATAAAAAGATCTCTTGTGCCCTCTTCATCCATCCAAACTTGGAAACTGATTGTCTAATTTCTTCAACCTGCTGTTTGAGGCAAGGTACATCTCAACTTAGTATCAATCTCCTTCTCCAGATGCATAATGATAATACTAATAACCATAGCCAAGGGATGAGTGGATTCCATGATTTACCAAGTACTTTTGAATATATGTTATCTTTTTCTATACTAACAGCAATCCTATGAAAAAGCCAGTGTGGTTATGTTTTTTCCTGTTTAACAGATGAGGAAACTGAGATCTAGGGAGGTTGAAAATGACTTGACCAAGGTCACTCAGCTAGCAAATGGCAAACTCAGTCCCATTGGGACTCGGGTATCCTGACTCTTGATCTGGTGCTATCTTGATTCTATTTCACCGTTTCCCACTGTGCCCTTTTATATGTCTTATGTACCTGTCAAACCATTGAGCCCATTATCACCTTCAAATGCTTCACTATTTCCTGCCTTTACTCTTTTTCTTGGTAACTAGATGGTGCAGTGCATAGAGCACTGGGTTTGGAATCAAGTTCAAATCTGGCTTCAGATACTTAGTAAGTATCTATATATGACCTATATGACCCTGGGAAAGCTACTTAATTCTGTTTGCCTCAGTTCTTTATCTGTAAAATGAGCTGGAGAAGGAAATAGCAATCCACTCCAGTATCTCTGCCAAGAAAATCCCAAATGGGTCAGGAAGAATCGGACATGACTCAGCAGTGACAACTGTTTTCTTCATCTGTTCCTGTTAATTAAAATGCCTTCCCCTCCCCACCTCCATTTTTGCCAGTTGGAATCTCGTCTATTTTTCCAGGTCTGCTGAGAAACTACTTCTTCTCTGCAGCCTTCCTTGATTTTGATGGCCAGAAATTATTCCTCCTTCCTCTGAACTAATAAAGTACTCACATCTCTCTTAATGTACTTTCACATTTGGCTTTGCGCTATGATTATTTGTGCTTGTGTTCTATCACACTCTTAGACATAAATTCTAGGAATGCAGAGACCACATCTTATTCAACTTGATGTCTACCCCTCTCTCACTTCAAGTATAGCAGGATATCGTGAGGCTAATATGGAAATATGTTTTGCATGTATAATGGGTATCATATTGCTTGTCTTCTCAATGGGTTGGGAAGGGGCTGGAGGGAGAGAGAGGATTTGAACTAAAAATTTTAAAAAATGAATATTAAATTTTTAAAAACTATACCAAGAAAAAATATAGTAGGATCTTGCACATAATTGATGATCTGGAACAAATAAATGTTTGTTTAGTTGAATTGAATGAAAGGTTTTGGGTTTTTGTGGCTGTTGTATGTGTGTTTGTTGGAATCCAATTTGTATCTGCTATTCACTCCATGTATGAAATTGAGTAAGTCCTTTTACACAACTGAACCTCTGTTTCCTGATCTATAAAATGGGGGTTTTAGATCACATGAGTTGTCATGGATCTTAATTATCTAAAACTAGATACATGTTGTTTCCCCCCAACAGTATATAAGCTCCTTGAGGACAGGGACCGTTTCATTTTATCTTTGCCTTCCCAGGGTCTAGCACAAGGCCTGGCAGATAGTAGACAATAGTAAATACTTGTTGAATGAATTACATGGACTCATAAGTGGTGGTCAAGAGACAGCTTTGTAAGCCCCAAAGATAGACATGTATAAGAGAGACAATGTGCAAAGCAGATTGAGAATTGAGTTAGGAAGACCTGGCCTCAACTTGCCTATGACCTGTACTGGCTGTTTGGCTTTGGGCAAATCATTTAACTTCTCAATGTACCAAGCAAACTGTGTGATGGTAAATTAAAGAGCAGGTGCTGGTCTGCATTGGTAGAAGGACTTTCCTCACTAGGAGTTCCCCATACTCATTAAATCACAGGTCTGTTATCCTTCTTCCTCCCCCTGCCTCCAAAATGCTTCCCTGTTTTTGTTTTTGGTTTTTTTTTTTTGAGTTCTGTTTTCTCTCCTCTGATTGTATTCAGGTCAGCCTTACTTGGCAAAGTATTGCGGATCGATGTGAATCACAATGACCGAGGGCCTCTGTATAGAATCCCTCCTGATAATCCTTTTGTTGGTGACCCATTGGCCCGACCAGAAGTCTATGCCTATGGTGTGCGGAACATGTGGCGCTGCTCCTTTGACCGAGGCGACCCCATCACCAAGGAAGGGCAGGGGAGGCTGTTCTGTGGAGATGTTGGCCAGAACAAATTTGAAGAGGTTGACATCATAGAGAAGGGGAAGAACTATGGCTGGAGGGCCAGGGAAGGCTTTGAGTGCTACGACAAAAAACTATGTGCCAATTCTTCACTAGGTAATTTGTTTAAGCCAACTCCATCCCTTGCCCTGTTCCTACCCCTAATCCCCTATACCTTACTAAGGATGGTTCATAGACCTATATAGGATTTCAAAGTGGGAAGACACTTCAGACATTACCTAGTCTCACCTAACTGAAGCATTGATCTCCTCTATAATAGGGATAGGGACTAGATCTGTGATTTTAGTGGTACAGGGAACTCCTGGGTGAAGACGCCCCACAGTCAGAGCCAGCACCATATCTGCAAATCTTAGCAACCTAGAGGACCCTGGGAGGTTGTGACTTACTCAGGGTCACAAAGTCATTATGTGTCAAAGGCAGGACTTGAACCCAGGTCTTTTTGGCTTTGAGGTTAGCTCTTCAACCACTACACCATGTTCCTCTCTCTTCTCTACTTTTCCTAATAACATCTCTTCTGGCTTTAAAATTCTATGATCTCTTCTAGTTATATGGTCTCTGATTGTTGTCTTCCAGTGATGGGGATGTCACTACCTTCCAATGTAACATGCTCCAAATTTATGTCATTCTGGTTGTTAACTTCTTCCTTATTTTAAGCTTAGACTAGATTCTCTCTAGGTTCTACCCGTTTGTCCTGGTTGTGCCCACAGAAGCCTAGCAAAATAAATCTATTCTTTGTTTGACTTGGCTGTGATACAGCTGCAAGATCACTAGAATTGGAGTCAGAAGACCTGGGTTTGAATCCTACCTCCGTGTTTATAACTCTTAAAAAGAGGTCACTTCAGTTTTTTTGGTCCTTATCTTCATCATCTATAAAAAAGAGAAGATTGGACCAAATGATCTCTAAAGTTCCCTTTAGTCCTGGCACGATATGAGTCTGTGAAATATTTTTTTTCAATTTATTTATCTATTTTTAGTTTACAACATTCTATTCTACAAGCTTTTGAGTTCCACATTTTCTCCTCCTCATTCCCCTCCTCCCTCCCCAAGAAAGCATGCAATCTGATATAGGCTCTACATATATATTGACATTAAACATATTTTCACATTAGTCATGTTGCAAAAAAAAATTATAACCTATGGAATGAACCATGAGAAAGAAGGAACAAAACAAAACAAAACATAAAAGAGAAAGCAAACAGTATGCTTCAATCTTTATTCCGACTCTGTAATTCTTTCTTTGTATGGGGATAGCATTTTCTATCATGAGCCTTTTGGAGAAGAGTCAAATCTATCAGTTAGTCATTGCACAATGTGGCTTTAACTGTGTACAATGTTCTCCTGGTTCTGCTCCCCTCACTCAGCATTAGTTCATATAAGTCTTTCCAGGTTTTTCTTAAGTCCATCTGCTTATCATTTCTTATAGCACAATAGTATTTCATTGCATTTGTATACCACAACTTGTTCAGGCATTTCCCAATTTATGGGCACCCCCTCATTTTCCAGTTTTTTGACATCACAAAAAGAGCTGCTATAAATATTTTTGTACATGTGGGTTCTTTTCCCATTTGTATGATCTCTTTGAGATACAGCCCTAGAAGTGGTTTTGCAGGGTCAAAGGGCATGCACATTTTTATAGCTCTTTGGACATAGTTCTAAATTGCTCTCCAGAATGGTTCGATCAGCCCTGTGAAATATTTAGCAACAGAAATCAAATGTCCCTCAAGTCTTCTCATATGGGTTAAATATCCCCAGATCTTCAGCTGAGCCCCCATGGAATAATCTTTTTGTTATGCTCATCTTGCCCCAACTGGCGATGTTCCATTAATGAACGTTTGATCAATTTTAGGACACAATTTGATATAGGTAGTGTACTCAAATGGAGGAAATCACTAGAATGCACATAAAGGATCCTTTCTGGCTGCACATTCACACATAAAGCCATATATTAACACCATCTATGCTCCATTGTATTTTTATTTCTTTTGTTAAATATTTCTCAATTATGTCCTAATCTGGTTGGGGGTACTTGGTAGTGTTGCCAATAGACTGTGTGTTTGACACCTCTGGTGTATAAAGAAACCCTGTTTACTAGCTGATAGCATACCTAGGTATTGTCTTTTAGTTTTGAGTCCTGGGTAGTCACTGCAATTGAAGAGAGCTATCATATGCCCGTAAAGTATTTTCTTCTCGGGGCGGCCAGGTAGCACAGCAAGTAAAAGCACCGGCTCCAGTGTTGAGAAGACCTGGAGATCGAATCCCGGGCTCAGACACTTAGCACCCACCCAGAAACACCTGGCCGTGTAACCTTGAGCAAGTTACTTAACCCCAATTGCTTAGGGGCGGCCGGGTGGCTCAGCGAGTGAGGGTGCTGGCTCCAGTGTCGGGATGACCTGGATCAGGTCCGGGCTCAGATGCTCAGCACTACACCCAGAAATGACTGGCCGTGTAACCTTGAGCAGGTTACTTAACCCCGGTTGCTTAAAAAAAAAAAGTATTTTCTTCTCTAGGTTAATCACTCCCAGTTACTTCAAAGAATCCTTATATGTCATGGTTTCGAATCTCACCATCCTGGTTGTCCTTCTCTGGATCTTCTCCAGTTTGTCATTCTCCTTTCAAAAATGTGATACCCAGAACAAAACACAAAACTCTGTTGTAGACATTGACCCCACTGGTACTGGAAGCTTTCCTAGCAATTATGGTTTGATAGAGAATAAATCCCTTCTTTCTACCTCCACTTTCCCTTATTCAAAGGTGGCAGGTTATGGTGAACTATTTGTGGAAAGAAGTAACAGAGAGCACTACAGACAGTGGATACAAGAGACTAGTATTGTCAATTCCCAACCCTTGTTTTCATTCTGTTTTCCAAATGAAATTCAGTCATAAGTGTTTTTTTTCCTTTTTCTTTTTTTAGATTTTTTTTTTTTTTTTTTGCAGAAAAGTCCTTCAAAGGACTTGGGATTGGATTTTTTTTTTCTATATTTCCTAATTTTTTTCCCCTTAAAATTTCCCTTAAAAACACAAGAGCTGCCACTTCTGAGTAGAACCAATGAGTGCTTCCTCAGTGCAGGATTCTTAACTTTCTGAACCACAAAGATGCTACTGAACAGTCGGCCAGAGGAACCAAGCTCAGGCAGAAGAGTAAGCAGAGTTGCCAGGGGATCCAGAGAGAACTATAACAAACTCGTTTTTACCCCATGATACATGGTCCATTTTGGCATGAAAGACTATGTGTTTGGGCTGTGAGTTGGAATTTAATATGGCAGAATGGACCTCAGAGGGTTTTGGGTATTGCTAACTTGAGTTTTTCTTGAGTTGTCTCTGAGATCTGGACCCCTTGATCTCTGAATGTAAATATCCTATGACCTTTCCATAGACTTCAAGGATAGGAAGGGGAACAAATAAGCAAATGTCATTAACCTTGTGCTACAGAATCATTATTGGCCATGGGTGTCCTCTAGGTCCAAGGCCTTATGCACTGATTTTTTTTTTAAGACAAGCTGCTGCATAAAACATTTCCAAGTAAGGACATATACATCACAGGAGGACATAGACGCAGACACACAAAGTTACCCAGAAAATTAGACTTTCCAAAGCAAGAACACTGCCCCAAAGAGATCTCTTGTGGTTATCTTGTAACAGTTCTGTAGCCATAGTGTAAAGGCCAATTTAGGAACATAAGCCCAGAAGTTCTGCTTTTTTTCTCCTTCCTTCCCTCCTTCCCTCCTTCCTTCCTTCCCTCCTTCCTTCCTTCCCTCCTTCCTTCCTTTCTTCCTTTCTTCCTTCCTTCTTTTTTCTTTCTTTTTCTTTTACCTACAAGCAGCCTCAGAGTGGGAGAAAGGTACTTGTGCTTGTTAGTTATAGGTAGTAGTTGCTGCCTTCCTGATTCTAGATGTCAATCTCTCCCTCCCTTGCCCACCTACAACCCTGATCCCCCAAATGTGATGACATGTACATCTTGTTAGGACAATGTGCAATTGAAAATTCTTTAAACCTTACTCAGCACAGCAGCAGCCCTTCTCTCTCCACAGTGGTCAGCTACAACCCTCGACTCCCCAGCAACCATGTCGAAGGGACTCACAGTTGGCATTGATCTTGGCACCACTTATTCCAGTGTGGGAGTCTTCCAACATGGGAAAGTGGAGATCATTGCTAATGACCAAGGAAACAGGACCACCCCAAGCTATGTCGCCTTCACTGACACAGAACGTTTAATCGGTGATGCTGCAAAGAATCAAGTTGCAATGAACCCCACCAACACAGTTTTTGATGCCAAATGTCTGATTGGTCGCAAATTTGATGATGCAGTTGTATAATCAGACATGAAGCATTGGCCTTTTACGGTGGCGAATGACACAGGCAGGCCTAAGGTCCAAGTGGAGTACAAAGTAGAGACCAAAAGTTTCTGTCCAGAGGAAGTATCTTTTATGGTCTTGACCAAGATGAAAGAAATTGCTGAAGCTTACCTTGGGAAGACTGTCACAAAAGCTGTGGTCAAAGTACCATCCTATTTCAACGATTCCCAATGTCAGGCCACCAAAGATGCTGGAACCATAGCTGGTCTCAATGTGCTTCGAATCATCAGTGAGCCAACTGCTGCTGCTATTGCTTATGGCTTGGACAAAAAGGTTGGTGCCAAGAGAAATGTGTTGATCTTTGACCTTGGAGGTGGTACTCTAGATGTCTCCATTCTCATCACTGAAGATGGCATCTTTGAGGTCAAGTCCACAGCTGGGGACACCCACTTGGGTGGGGAGGACTTTGATAACCCAATGGTCAACCATTTCATTGATGAGTTCAAGCGAAAGCACAAGAAGGACATCAGTGAGAACAAGAGGGCTGTTCTCCGTCTCCGCACTGCTTGTGAACGTGCAAAGCATACCCTCTCTTCCAGTACCCAGGCCAGTATTGAGATTGATTCCCTCTATGAAGGTATCGACTTCTATACATCAATCACCCAAGCCCATTTCAAAGAGCTGAATGCTGATCTCTTCCATGGCACCCTGGACCCTGTGGAGAAGGCCTTAAGAGATGCCAAGATAGATAAGTCTCAGATTCATGACATCGTCTTGGTGGGTGGTTCCACTCGAGTCCCCCAAATCCAGAAGCTTCTGCAAGACTTCTTCAATGGCAAGGAGCTCAATAAGAGTATTAATCCTGATGAGGCTGTTGCTTATGGTGCAGCTGTCCAGGATGCCATTTTGTCTGGAGATAAATCTGAGAGTATGCAGGACTTGCTGTTGTTGGATGTCACTCCTCTTTCCCTTGGAATTGAAACTGCTGGTGGAGTTATGACCATTCTGATCAAACGCAATACCACCATCCCCACCAAACAGACACCGACCTTTACCACCTATTCGGACAACCAGCCTGGTGTGTTTATTCGGGTTTATGAAGGTGAGAGAGCGATGACAAAGGATAATAATCTGCTTGGCACATTTGAGCTCACAGGAATTCCTCCAGCACCCAGGGGTGTTCCTCAGATTGAAGTAACATTTGCCATTGATGCAAATGGCATCCTCAATGTTTCTGCTGTGGATAAGAGCACAGGCAAGGAGAACAAGATCACTATCACCAATGATAAAGGACGTCTGAGCAAAGAAGACATTGAGCGTATGGTCCAGGCGGCTGAGAAATACAAGGCTGAGGATGAAAAGCAAAGAGACAAGGTGTCTTCCAAGAATTCTCTTGAATCTTATGCTTTCAACATGAAAGCAACTGTAGAGGATGAAAAACTGTAAGGCAAAATTGGTGATGAAGACAAACAGAAGATCCTTGACAAATGTAATGAAATAATCAACTGGCTGGATAAGAACCAGACTGCTGAGAAGGAAGAATTTGAGCATCAGCAGAAAGAATTGGAGAAGGTCTGCAACCCCCCCCCCCCCCCCATTATTACTAAGCTGTACCAGAGTGCAAGAGGCATGCCTGGTGGGTTCCCAGGGGGTGGAGCAGCCCCATCTGGAGATACTTCTTCTGGACCCACCATTGAAGAGGTTGACTAAACACACCAGAAAGAGCATTCCACACAGCTTTCCAAAAATTGAAGGACTCAAATTTGTAGCCAAGGCAGTAGCAGTTTAAAAGTAACATTTAAGCTACTGTGTAAATCTGGGCATTCTGAATACTTGAATGTGTGCAGAGGGAGAGAAGGGAACAATATTGCACTTTATCAATACTGTAAACAAGTGGAAATGCAATTGTCTTGGAGAATAAAATCTATTTAAAATTGGCACCATAAAAAAAAGAAAATTCTTTAAACCAAAAGTTCTTAACCTGGGTTTGGTATGTTTTTTTTAAAGAAATATTTTGATCACTGTTTTTTTTTTACATTACTGGTTTTCTTTGTGATTCTCTATATTCTGTTTTATTTATTTTAAAGATATTAAATGTCTGAGAAGGGTTAGTCTTCCCCAGACTGCCAAAAGGGATCCATGATACACAAAAAAGCTAAGAAACCCTGCTCTACCTTATGACTCAAGGAAGACTTTGGGTGGCCCTTCCAACTTCTCTCCCTTTTCTTGGCTTGGGGAGAAGACACCTGGGTCAATGAGACTGATTAGTGGAAAAGAAAAAAAAATTAGAATGTGGGAACTTCAAGTTTTGAAAGGAGCTTAAGAATAGATTATATGGCAAGTATGGCCACATGCAAATAATATGAAAATAATATATATTCAAATAAGGATATCTATCTTTATTTTTAAATTCACTTTATTGTGATATTCAAGAAAATCCCTATTAGAGATGAAATATAGGACGTACAAGAAGGTGGCTATGGCATCCATGAAAAATAACCATCCATACTCTACTTGAAGACTTCTAGTGATGGGCAACTACTGCCATTCTGCTTTTAACTAGTTCCAATTAAGAAACATTTCCTTATAGTGAGCTAAAATTTTCTTTTTTATATCTCCTGACTGATTGCTCCTAGTTCTGCCTTCTAGGATTAAGCAGAGCAATCATTTTTTCCATGGGATAGCTCTTTCAATATTTCAAACCATTCATTGCATCTGGTCTACCTTCTAGGCTGGAGCTTGACTGGGTGTAGCCCAGGCTGGTGGCCAAGTGCATGGGAAAACAGAAGTCATTTGTCTTCTCCTACAGATGATGTTCTTCCAATCTACGCATATCCACACAAGATGGGAAAGTCAGTCACAGGAGGCTATATCTACCGGGGCTGCGAGTCCCCCAATTTGAATGGGCTGTATATATTTGGGGATTTTATGAGTGGGTAAGTAACCATGCTGGCCAGCTCACTGGCTTAACAACATTACTTGCATATATTGTCTGTTTTACCTGTTACCTCATGCTGGTTCTTGTCCAAGTCTAACATTCAGTTTCTGGTTCACTATAACTCTCATAAATGCTGGAGGTGTTACCATGTTTGCTTGATGTGGTGGGTTTTTTGGTGCCTCTCACAGGGTCTAACATCCATATATCTTTCTCCCTAACCAACTAATGCCAAAAGTTCCACCATTAAGACACTGCTGGCAGAACAATGTCTATTTGACTATCTCCAGAGTAGAGTTTGAATGGCCCTTGCAACTTCACCCTTTCCCTGGTTTGGTAAGACAGGTTGAAAAAGAAAAAAAAAACATGATTTTCTTTATTCTAAGGCTTTGATAGTTGTTAAAAATGCAGCTCCAGTCTGAGATTCTAAAGTTCTTTGTTTCTACTCCTGAATATATCATTTGGAGCCCACTTGAAAAAAAAAAAGTTTGACCTATCCCTAGGAGATACTTATTTCCATAGAAACCTACATTACTAAACTATTTATAAGCTCTAGATAAATGACCTGTGTATTTCAAGCTATGGTCTATACAACTAGCTTCCAAAACTTGGAAGGACCCTAAGAAGATGCTGGGATAGCCTATAGCCTGTGGTAACAAAAAGGAACCCTGTATGCTTCAAACCACACCTAATACAAGTTATGACTTACTGAGTGGGAAGGAGAAGAGCTTGCAAGACAGCCTTAGGTATGTTTAGAAGTACCCAAACCACAAAGCAGCCCATAGGATGATTCAACAGTTCAACAAACAGTTATTAAGTGTTTTCTCTATGCTAGACACAGACCTAGACACTGGGATACCAAGACAAATTTGAAAAACTTCCTGCCCTCAAGAAGCTTACATTCTACTTAGAGGGAGGGGGATGCAACATTGTGTAGACAGATAAATATAAGATAATTTGAAGAAGGAGAAAATTAATAATTGGGGACAGGGAGGGATCAGGGAAAGCTTCATGGAGGAAATGGTACTTTAGTTGGGCCTTGAAGAAAAAGATAGGGCTTCTGACAGTCAGAGATTAGAAGAAATTCCATTCCATGACTAGTGTATGGTTTAGGCAAATGTATGGAGGTGGTAGATGGAATATTTACTTTGGATGGGTAGGCAGTGGTTGAGTTTGGCTAGAATGAAAGGTAGATGAGGACTCCTTCTGATGGCATTTAACAGCATAGGAATAGGAAAGGAGAAGATAGTGAATGTAACCCATGGTCGAGGTGTGACAGGGTGAGAATGACAATGTAGGATAAGGGGCAAAGGGATGTCAAGGTATGTAGTTTAACTGTTTAAAATTTACTAGGAAGAGAGGAAAGTGAGGCAAAAGCAGGTAATGAATTAGAAGAATAATGACAATATTGGAGGTCACAGTGAGGAAAAAATTGGTTTGGGAAGTGTGAGACAGAGCGAAAATTGGAAGCGTAAGAGGTAAGAATTTCAGAATTCAAAATCATGGCAGTAGCATAGTATGGGTCATGATAAGAGAGCAGGGAATAAGGTAGAGCCCAGTACTGAACTCCTTAAAAAGAGAGTTTGAGTGATTTGGAGAATGGTGGATTATAGCCACAAAAACCTAGAAAAGGTGATTGATATAGACAGATAGAGCAAACCTCAAAAGAGGAGAGATCCCAGAAGGAGGATCTAGAAGGGTCAATGGACAATACAAAGTAGAATGAGTCCTCTTGGTTCCAGGGCAAGAAAGAAGGAGAAACTCACATTAGAGAGGGTGACCAATGATAGATGTGATGTCTTCTAGAGCAGATCAGGAGCACCAGAAGATGAAATGAATTCAAAGTGGAAGGTCCAGAAGGAAGGATAACTTGTTAAGAGTAGAGATTCCAGAGAGCACAATGGAATGAGAGGGCAGAGGAGACTAAGGATAGAAATGAGAGTATTATAAATACCCAAATTAACTGCAAAGGATGTATGATGGAAGATGCTATCGTCCATCGAGAGAAAGAATTGATAATTGTGTATAGAATAGTTTTACCAGTATATACATATTAGCATCTAATGGTAGCCATCTTTAGGATGAGGACATGGGGAGGCTAGGGAAGAAAGAAAGGAAAAAAAAGAAAATTACATGATAACTTTATTATATATTTAAAGGGAATAGAAAATTGTATATGATAAATTTGTAGTTTCATGTACAACCATTTTTTTTTCTATTCTACTATCTTATGGAAATATTTGTTTTATTTCTTAAGCTCAGAATAAAATAAAAAAATTTTTAAAGTAGGGGGAAGAAGGCTTTCACTTGGGTGAATGATGACAGTTTACATTTCTGTAGTGCTTCACTTAAAGAGATATCATGTACAATACCATGGTATAACATACATGGATTCCTGTTCCAGAATGGATTGAATCAGATTATGACTGAACACCTTCCATATCTGAGAGGCTGTTATTTTATTCTGTAATAGGGAAAAAGCCCTGTATTTGGGAGTTAGACATGAGTACCAGTTTCAGCTTTCATATACATTGAATGTCATCACTTATTCTCTCTGAGCCTCAGTTTCTCTGTGTGTAAAATGGAGATAATAAGACTTGTGCATCTTGCTCAAGGGATCGCTGTGAGGAGAGTATTTTGTGCACCTTTTGGTACTATATAAATGAATTTATTTTCATGTGTGTTCATTACAGCTCTGAATGGGAGAAAGGGAAGCAATTTATTAGTGCCCAAACACCTGGATTTGACTTGTTTCCTATGGCTGCTCTACATGCACATACTGTTTGAAGCAAAATAGCCTGCTAGGTGTTCTTTCCTCAAATTTGACATTCCCCTTCCTGTCTCTCTGTCTGTCACCCATGCCCAGATCACATCCCTCACCCATCCCTACTAGACTCTCAGACGTCCTTCAAAATTGAGCTCTAGAATTGTCTCTGACCTTTCTTAATCTCTGAAGTTACTAGAACTCCTTTCGGAGACAGCTAGGTGGAGCAGTGAAGAGAGCACCAGCCCTGGAGTCAGGAGTACCTGAGTTCAAATCCGGCCTCAGACACTTAAAACACACAAAAAAACTAGCTGTGTGACCTTGGGCAAGTCACTTAACCCCAATTGCCCTACCTTCCCCTCTCCAAAAAAAAAATTAAAAAAAGAACTCCTTTCCTCCTCATATCATCACTTAGTTTCTCTGAATTGCATCCTTCCAGTATAGCAATAATATTATAACATATAATAATATACTATGTATATCAATAATAATAACTGTTACATAGCACCTACTATGTATCATATACTGTGCTAAATGCTTTACAAATATGATCCTCACAACAACCCCGAGAAGCAGGTGTTATTATTATCCCCATTTTACAGATGAGCAAGCTGAAACAAACAGCAGTGAAGTAACTGGCCCAGGATCATACAAAGGGCAATTGTCTGAGGTCAAATTTGAACTCAGGTCTTCCTGATTCCAGATCTGGCTTGCTATCGACTGCTATCACCTAGCTACAATCCCTAGGACCTATCACAATGTCTTACCCTCAGGAGGTAATCTACAAGCATTTATTAAATGCTTATTTTGTGCCAGGCATTGTGCTAAGTTCTAGAGAGACAAGGAAAAGCAAAAAACAACCCCTGTCCTCCCACAGATTACATTTAAATAAGAGGAGACAACATGTGCATACAATACATATACAGAGTAGATGGATGGTAATCTTAAATGAGAAGGCATGAAAGACAGAACCATTAAGTTTTTGGTTTTTTTTTAAGCAATCAGGGTTAAGTAACTTGCTCAAGGTTATACGGCCAGTTATTTCTGGGTGTGGTGCTGAGTATCTGAGCCCCGGATTCGATCTCCAGGTCATCCCGACACTGGAGCCAGTGCTCTTACTCTCTGAGCCACCTGGCCGTCCCTAGAATCATTTAGTTTTGAAGGAAAATAAGGAACCCAGGAAGTAAAGGAGAGGAGGGGAATCATTGCATGTATGTAGGATAGCTGAGGAAAAGGTATGGACATAGGAGATGGAGTATTGTGTTTGAAGAACATAAAATGGGCCAGAGTTACTGAGTCATAGAGTGTGTGAAGAGAAACAAAGTATCAGAAGATTGGAAAGGTAAGAAGGGGTCAAGTTGTGAAGTACTTTAAGTATCCAACAGAGGGACTTATGTTTGACCCTTTGGGTCATGGGGAGTCACTGGAGATCAGAGATCAGGGAAGTGACATGGTCACACCAAGAGCTTTAGAGATAGCACCTTGGGAGCAGCTAGGTGGTGCAGTAGCTATGGGAGTGGCCCCGGAGTCAGGAGAACCTGTGTTCAGATCTAGCCTGTGTGACCCCTGGCAAGTCACTTAAGCTTGATTACCTCAAAAAAAGGAAAAGAAAAGGAATATCACCTTGGCAACCAAGTAGAAAATGGTTTGGAGACACTCTGGGTATTTAATAAACATTTGTTGAATTAAATTATATCCCATTTTTCCTACAAGGGCAAGGATTGGGGATGATACTAGGAAAAAAGAATTTTTCACTGCGGTAGACAATCATGAAACTGAGACCCAGAGATTTGGGTTCCAAGGCAGTCAGTACCTTTTACACTGCTCCAGACTGCACCATTAGTGACTAGTATTAATGCCATTTGCTTTTCCTCTTTAGGCGCTTGATGTCACTCAGGGAGAACCAGGCCACCAGACAGTGGCAGTACAATGAGATCTGCATGGGGCGTGGGCAGACATGCATGTTTCCAGGCATGATCAACAACTATTATCAGTACATCATTTCCTTTGCTGAAGATGAGGCAGGTAAACTCAAGTTTCAATGTAGTTTCAGCTACAGCTGCTGAACTTTTGTTTGATAAGTAGGTGTAGTTTAATGTATTTTATAATACCTTTCTTCTTAAAAAAAAAAAAGAAAATTTTTTTTCTTTCCCCCCCCTTAATAGTATTTTTCCCAATTATCTGTAAAGATAGTTTTCAACATTCATTTTTCCCTCCCTCCTCGCCCCTCTCCCCCAAACAGCAAGCAATTAGATATGTATTATACATGTACAATCATGTCAAACATATTTCTATATTAGTCATATTGTGAAAGAAGAATCAGAACAAAAGGGAAAAAAATGAGAAGAAAACAAAAAAACAGTGAAAATAGTATACTCTGATCTGCATTCAGTCTCCATAGTTCTTTCTCTGGTTGTCAGCATTTTCCATCACAAATCAGAAAGAAAAATTATTGTTGTCTTCACCAAAAAAAAAATCTCAGACATTTCTCAATATTCTTTCTCTTATAACAAAAAACAACAACAAAAAACCCAGTAAAACAAGTAGGTCTGGCAGAGTAACTGTTTTAATATGTATTTATGCCTTTATTCAATAAAAAGGTTTAGTAGCACAAGATTCTAAGCCCAGATGCTACTTCTAGGTTGGGTGGGAGAAGGTTGCTGCCTTTGTGGCCTTGGACAAATAATATTACATTTACAGATTTTAGTTCCTTTTTCTTTAAAATGAGAGGATTGGGGGGCGGCTAGGTGGTGCAGTGAATAGAGCACCGGCTCTGGAGTTAGGAGGACCTGAGTTCAAATGTGACGTCAGATACTTAATACTTACTAGCCATGTGACCGTGGGCAAGTAACTTAACTCTAATTGCCCTGACCTCCCCCCTCCAAAAAAATTTTAATAAAAGGAAAAAAATAAAATGAGGGGATTGAACAATCACTACTAAGGCCCTTTCAGGCTCTGACATTTTCTGTTATCTGATAGGAGTCAGGAGACCTAGTTTCTGGTCTTCTTCATCCACTAACTGGTATTGTGATTTTGGCAAAATAATTTCACCTTTCTTGGCTTTAGTTTCCTCAAATAGGAAATGAAGTAGCAGCACTAGAAGTCCTTTGGAGGCCTTTTCTGGACCTGTGGTTCTAGAGCAGAGTGCTTCATCTGATTCTAATGTCCTTTCCAGTTTGGTTAGATACTTGGTTCTGTGAGTCAGATGAGGCCTAGTTAAAGCTATTCCCTTGAGAGGCATCTTCCTTAGGGGAAACTTATTCCTTGAGAGAAGAGGAGGTTTGGGAAGAGTGTGTCCTGGCTGGTGAGAAATATGAAACTGTTGCCTACATGAAGAACTTTGGACGATGCCTCACTTTCAGACAGCCATCTCTCTGGTGTATAACTGAGACTTGGTGGGATAACTGTCTCTCTAGGAATTATTATTGTGTCCAGGTCTGTAGACATGAACTGTCTTCAAGTATCCAAAGGGATGTCATTAGAAGAGAGATGTAATTTGCTTTTCTTGGCCCCAAACTGCAGGACTTAGAGCAATAGGGGAAATGACAAGAAAGAAGATTTTGGCTTGAGATACAGAAAATGTTCAACAATCAGAGCTATTTAAAGCTGGATATCTTTAAGTGGTGGCTAGGTAGGTTACCTCTTGGGAATAGTCAAGATGGGATAATTACTCTCCAGGAAGGCTAAGGCTAAATGCCAGTTGAGGTTATTTCCAGATCTGAGGTTCTATGGGATAGTTTTGTGGGATTGTAATACTTTCATGAGCTACCTAATAGAGTTTTCTTGAGGAACTTACTTGGCAAATCACTAAAGTGTATTGTGATTACTAACATTATTACCAGAATGGCATTATTGGCCTAAGCTCAACGAACATCTTTGGGGAATTTTTATCCCAGGTAGCAGGGATGGATTACCCCAATCATCCACAAACTCTCTCCTTGCTCCGTTTTATGGTCTGGTCCAGTTTAGAGATGCGATTTATGCTCATGGAGAGAGAGCAGAGCTTATTAGACAGGATTAGACACAGAATGTTGGCCTCTGTCATTAACACCCTGCTTGGGCCAAGTAAGCATGGATGAACTCCTGGAGAATAACTAAGACCCAGGCAAACAGTCAGACACTAGCCACTGACATCAGCAGTTGGGTGTTTTCTGTGTGAGCCCTTGAGCCGGATTCATGTGCTGACTTCACTAATCCAAAGATGAAGAAGAACTGAGAACTGAGTCATTTTCTCCAAAGGACCTGGATGGAAGAGTTCTTGGCTATGCTAATTAGGTCTATAAATTGTGCTTGGTACAAATGAATGTCTTTTCCAGCTGATTAAGACAATCATCCCTTTAAATAGCTGGCAGTGCTTTGTGCTAATTAGGCTTAGCACTTGTACATAATTCCACCCACAGGCATTTCTAGACCTTTTCCAAACGGTCCAGGCATGACTCCAGAGGCTGCCTGTAGGAGCTGTTTGTTCCGTTTTATGGCCGGAGAGGCTGAGATGGGGGAGAATTGGTCATGAATCTTCTGTTATTACCAGGATGCAGCTTTGAGACCTGTTCTATGCTTAACAGTGCTCCTCTCACCTCAGAAATGTCAATATTTATAATTGTGGGAAAAGGGTGGGCATTTTTGATGCTTAAGATAAAAACGAGGAGAAAGATGGAATGATCAGGTTGTAGGCCTGCCTTGGAAGTGGGAGGGTTTGGGGTAGCATTTGGCTTATGGCCAGGTTTAGGGTTGGGGTCAGTTTGTGGTCCTGCAACAGAGGTTTTTCCTTGTGGTAAGTTAACTAGACTTGACAGAAAAATAGCCCATTATCTTGAGTTCCTTAGCTTCTCACTATAGTGACAATCTGTTCTACAACCCCAGAAGGAGAACCACGCTAGAATAACAGTGCACAAGGTTGCAAATCAGTAGGGACACAAATATTTTGTGTTGCTGCTGTTGTTTTTTAAAGTGAGAGAGGGGAAGGGAGGACAAGAGGCAATGGGATATAAAAGGTGGGGAGAGGTGATAGGTGATATGAGGAAATGTTTTTTTGTTTGGTTGAGTTCACAAATTCATTCATGCATTCATTTCTATTCAATTATCTATTGATTGATTGATTGATTCATTTATCTATTTATTCACCTAAATTATCTATCTATTCATTCATTCATCTATTCATTCATTTATTTATCTAGTTATTCATTCAGCCATTCATTTATTCATTCATTCATCTATTTTGATTTATCTGTCTATCTAGTTACTCATTCAGTCATTCATCTACTTATTCTTTTATTCATTAATTTATCTATTTGTTTGCTTACTGGGTCTTCCCATCTCAAAGGGCCTTAAAGTGCAGTAGCCCCAGTGGCCTGATCCCAATACTGATCTGTATGGAAGCTTTAATCTCCTCCCTTTTTCTGATTTGTGCCAGTTCACCCCTTACCAGGTAGCCTGGGCTACCCCCCTTCCCCCCAAGGTAGGTGGCCTTCTACTCCCCGAGGGCTCACTATATTGTCACCAGACTAAGGGTAGACACTCAGTAGGCTTTAGTCCTACTGTTCCTCATAACTCTTGAACTCAATCTGTCTAAGCCTTTCCCAGTAGCAGGGCCTACAGGCTTATGCCAGCATGCCTAGCCTGAGGAAATGTTTAGAAAAACAGCATAAATTTTTATTTGATTTAGTTCAATTCAGCAAACATTTATTAATGTAATAACAATAGCTAGCATTAAGGTTTGCAAAAACATTGCATATGATATCTCAGTTGATTCTTACAACAATCCTGTGAGGCATGTGCTATTACTATCCCCATTTTCAAAAGAGGAAACGGAGGCTGAGAGGTTAAGTAACTTGCCCAAGGTACACATCTAGTAAGTGTCTAAAGGAGGATTTGAACTCAGGTCTTCTTGACTCCAGGTCCAATTCTATCTACTGAGCCATTTGTGAAATGCTTACTTAGTGCAAGGTGCTGTGCTGGGGATCCAAAGATGGAAAATGTCATGGTTCCTATCCTCAAAGACCTTACAGTTTAATAGGTAAAACTGGAAATAGGCACAAATAAGGATGATAAGAGAGAATGTGAAAGGGGCAAAAGAGGGGTCTAGATCAAGTTCTCTAGGAAGGTTTAAGAAGGGGTAGAGCTGGAGGGTTCAGGGATGGATGGCTTCATTAGAGGATGTGGAACCTGAGCTAGGCCTTGAAGGAAGAGAAGATGTCACAACTTAGAGATGAGCAGGGAGTTATTCCAGGCATTGGAGATATAAGTCCACAGAAGCCTGCAAAAGCAAGGCAAGATCACAGAACAGCTGTTCGTTGATCCTGGCTGGAATGCTCAGAGGGTAGTCGTACAAAATGAGGCAAGAAATGTAGGATAGATCAAGATGGTGGAGGGTCATGAATGCCAGACTAAGGAGTTTATTTATTTTTGATAGACAGTGGGGAACTACTGAAGATTTCTGAGTAAGTTGCTTGCTTGAGTCTTTGAGAAGGAGGTGTTCCTTCTGTCCCCTCTCCTTTTGCTATCAGACCTACCTATCCCTTCTCTTGTCTGGGAGTTTATGGCATCAGTTATTCTCTTTATCTCAGATTTTCACCCTCTACTAATCTCTTGACTTTTTGATACCTTCAAAAATGCTCAGGGTCTCCCTATCCTTAACAAAAAGGTTTCACTTAAGCTGGCCAACTCCAAACTGTCATCCTGTATCTGACTTCCTTTTCACTGGAGAATATAGTCAAAACTCATGGCCTCCACACGTGCTTCTTGTTGAGTCATTTCAATACTGTGCTATGCTTTGTGATCCCCTTTGGGGTTTTCTTGGCAGGAACACTAGAGTGGTTTGCCATTTACTTCTTTGACTCACTTTGCAGATGAGGAAATTGAGGCAAACAAGGTTAAGTGACTTGCCCAGGGTAACACAATTAGTAAATGTCTGAGGCTAGATTTGAGCTCAGGTCTTCCTGAATCCAGACCTAGTACTCTATCCACTGCATCACTATGCAAAATAATGTCTGACCCCACCATTCAACTGAAGGTATCTCTCAAAAGTTACTGGTGGCCTCTTATTTTTCAAATTATATTTTATTTCTTCTTCTTCTTTTTTTTTAAAGCAATTGGGGTTAAATAACTTGCTCAAGGTTACATGGCCAGGTGTTAATGGGTGGATGCTAAGTGTCTGAGCCCGGATTCGATCCCCCAGGTCATCCCGACACTGGGGCCGGTGTTCTTGCTCGCTGTGCTACCTGGCCGCCTCCATATTTTATTTTTTCAATTAATAAGCATTTATTTTTATCCCTCCCAAAGCCTCCCCTGAACCAATTTTTTTTAAAAAAAATGCTGCTATAAACATATGCATAGTTAAACCAAACAAATTCCTGATTTGACCATGTTCAAAAACATAAGTGACATTCTACACTTGTGTCCATGAATTCTTTGTCTTGAGTTGGGTAACATCTTTAATCTTTGGTCCTCTGGAATTGTGGTTGGTCATTGTGTTGAAGAGAGTTCTTAAGTCTTTCAAAGTTGTTTTTCTTTTCAATGTTGTTGTTATCATATAAATTGTTCTGGTTCTGCTCACTTCACTCTGTATCATCTCATATACATTTTCCTAGGTTTCTCTGATAACTTCTTTTTTTTTTAATTTTTAAGCAATCAGGGTTAAGTAACTTGCTCAAGGTTACACGGCCAGTTATTTCTGGGTGTGGTGCTGAGTGTCTGAGCCCGGGATTCAATCTCCAGGTCATCCCAACACTGGAACCGGTACTCTTACTTGCTGAGCCACCTGGCCGCCCCTAAGCAATTGGGGTTAAGTAACTTGCTCAAGGTTACACGGCCAGGTGTTTCTGGGTGGGTGCTAAGTGTCTGAGCCTGGGATTCGATCTCCAGGTCATCCTGACACTGGAGCCAGTGCTCTTACTCGCTGAGCTACCTGATCGCCCCTCTCTGATAACTTCTTAGTTGTTAAATCCAGTCACTTTTTCTTAGTCTTTTCCTCTTTAACCTCTCTGCAACTTTTGATACTATTGTCTCCCCACACTCCTCTCCTGGTTACTGCCTCCTCTACATGCGTGTGCCACTCAGTCAAGCATTTATTAATCACCTACTATGTGCTAGACACTGTGCTAAGTGCTGGGAATACAAAGAAAAGTTAAGACCTGCCCTCAAGGAGCTCATATTTTAATAGGAAAAACAATATGGAAATAACTAGGTACATAGAAGATCTGTACAGAGTAGATGGAAGGCAGTCTGAGAGGGGAAGGCACTAACAATTACAAGGACAGGGAGAGACCTTTTGAAGTTAGTGAGATTTGAGTATAGTCTTGAAGGAAGCCAGGGAAGCTAGTAGGTGAAGGTGAGGAGGGAGATGAGTCCAGGCATGGGGGTAAAGAGATGGGAGTGTCATTTTTGAGCAATGGCTGGATCTTAGAGTGCTTGGAGGGAAATAAGGTATAAGAAGAACACTGTTAGGAAGAGCTTTATATGTACAACAGGGGAGTTTCTGTTGAATCTTGGAGGTAATAGAGAACCATTGGAGTTCATCCTGCAATTTAGAAAAATCACCTTGGCAGATGAGTGGGGGATGGTCTGGGATGGGGAAAGACTTGAGGGAAGAGCATCAGCTTCTGTGACCTTGCCGACTCCTCTTTCATTTCTTTAATAAATGCATTATTTATTTATTTTAAACATTGTTTAAAAAAATTTTTTGAGTTCTACATTCTCTATCTCCCTTCAGTTCCTCCCCCCATGCATTGAGAAGACAAGCAACATCTCAGTTATACATGTAAAATCATGCAGAATATATTTCCATATTAACCATATTTTTTTAAAAAGCAAGAAAAATAAAGTGAAAAAATTATGTTTCAATTTACATTGAGACTCCATCAATTGTTTTTTTTTTTTTTTACCTTTGGAGGTGGACAGCATTTTTCATGAGTCTTCTGGAATTGTCTTAGATCACTGTATTGCCGAGAGTAGCTAAGTCAGTCACAGTTGATCATTGTACAATATTGCTGCTGCTGTGTACAGTGTTCTCTTGGTTCCACTCGCTTCACCTTGCATCAGTTCATATAAGTCTTCTTGTGTTTTTCCAAAACCATCCTACTTATCATTTCTTATAAGCACAGTAATATTGCATCACAATTATATACCACAACTTGTTCATCCATTTCTCAATGAATGGTCATCCCCTCCATTTCCAATTCTTTGCTATCCTGGTTCATTCCTTGTCTGATATTCCTTCTCAGGATCCTTTTCAGGATCATCATATATATCCCACCTAAATAACATGGGTATCCTCAAAGTCTTTGTCTTGGGCCTTCTTCTCTTTTCTCTCTGCATACTCTAGGTCATTGGTGTCAAAGTCAAATAGAAACAGGGGCCATTAATCTGTACATAAGGATCCCAATGGCCTGCATATTGGCTTGGGTTTTTAAAATGTAATATTATCTATATTTTATTGTATTTTTATTCATTTTGTTACATTATTTGCTTGTTTGTTTATTTTGAGCTGCATTCAGGAGTGTTTATGGCCACATGTAGCAGCTAAGGGCACCAATGTCTGAGATTTCTTATCTCATCAGCTGCCATGAGTTCAATGATCATCTCGACATAGTATATTCCCAAGATACATGTAGCCTACTCTAATTATGCTCCTGAACTTCAGTCTTGTGGCCTCTACATCAGTATTGACATCTCAAACTCAATGTCCAAAATTTACCTTTTCCCTCCTGAATCCCTTCCTCCTTCTCTAAGCTTCTCTTTTTCTATTAGGGGCAAGGGGAACCAACATCTTTACAAGCACCCCCAGTTTGTAACCTCGTACTTATCTAGTGCTTAGCACAGTTCGTGGGCACACAGTTGGTAGGTTGATTAATTGATCCTTGACTTTTCTTTCTTCATCTTGTATCACATTCAATCAGTGGCCAAGTCTTATTGATTCCTCTTCCACAGAATCTCTCCCTTTCATCTCCTTTTCTCTACTCATTTATCCACTGCCCTAGTTTCAGCCTTATAATTTCTCACTTGGACTATTGTAATAAACTCCTATTTTGATCTTTCTCCTCTGCTATCTTTCTTCCATACAGCTGGCCAAAATAATCTTCCTGAGGAACAGAAAATGTTAATTCTTTTCATAAAGCACTTCAGGGGTTCCCCCATAACCTTTGGGATAAAATATCAACTCCCTAGGCTAGTATCCTTGGCCCTCTAGAATTTGATCCCAGCTTCTCTTCCTGACATCTTTTGCTTCCCTTCACTTCCCTTCTTTTCCCTTCATTCCCTTTTAGGTGTTCTATGTTCAAGTTAAACATCTGTCCTCCAAACTCAACTGGCTTCCCCCACTTCCCTATTTCCAAATGAGCCATGCCTAAATGGACCTGCTTTAGCATAGATGCCAACTCCTTTGTGAAGCTTTCCCGAATTCCTCCTTCCTCCCCCCAATTGCTAGGGATCTTCCCCTTTTCAACCTACCTTATATTTGATGACCTACATGCTTTTTGTGTCCCCCAATAGAATGCAAGCTTCTTTGAGGGAAAAGACTATCTCATTTCTGTCTTTGTGCCCTCCGCACTCAGCATAGGACTTTATTCACTGTAGATGTTTGGTAAATGTTGAATTGAATGGTCAGATCTGCATTTAAGTAATATTTTATTTTGGCAGCTGTGTAAAAGATAAATTAAAGTCGGGGGAGTGATGGGAGAAGTGAGGAGAGATTGGAATTAGGGAAACTAATAAAATAATTGAGATTGGACTGGGATAGTTTAGATCTGTGCCTGCCTGAAGGCAGGGGGATGAACTCTATGACCTCTTGGAAATCTCTTCCCCTTTTGCTGACTCTCTTAAACAGCTGCCTCAGCATCTGTGTAAACACAGCTGCATAATTGATACCATTGACGTGTGTGTGTGTGTGTGTGTGTGTGTGTGTGTGTGTGTGTGTGTGTTTGGCCCACACCCTCATGCCTTTACTCATAGCTCCACACCCTCACCTCCTCAGTCATCCTCAGTACTTAGACTGCCCATCCCTGTACTGAAGAATGTTCAAGGAACTCATTCTAGTTTGGGAGATAAGATTACTACTCTGAAACAACAGCAAACAGTACCAGATAGCATATAATTTCCTAACTACTGAATTGTATAGGATAGCCTATTAATTGAGCTCAAAAATAGAACAGACTGCCTCAGGAATTCCCCGTCCCTGCATATGTTCAGGAGGCCAGATGACTAGTCGCTCAGGATGCGGGAGAGAGGTTTCTGTTCAGGTCCTGGGTGGATTAGGCCAGGGGTTCTTAACCTTTTTGTGTGAACCGGCCTCCAAGTGAAGAATCACATGGTCTAAGGTTTTTGGAAGAGGCCTGCTTCATACGGAACACTGGCCCCGTGTCCAAATTGTATTCATCTGTCAAGGTCTAGTGTGTTTCAACTCTTCCAGGAAGCCTAACCATAGCAACCTCCAGTGATCTCTCCATGTTCTGACCTCGTCCTGCTCTTCTACAATGTAGGAGAAAGAACAGCTAGATTTGGAGGCAGAAGCCTTGAGTTTGAATCTTGCTTCTGACCCTTAGCTGAGTGACCATTCATGAGTCAGTCCAGTCATTTAATAACTTTGAACCTCCATGTTCTCCTTTGTAAGATGAGTCTCAAATAACAAGAATGCTACCTCCCTTGAAGTGTTGTGAAGAAGGGTTTTTGCAAAACCAGCCCGGTGCTGGGCATAGAGTAAGTGCTAATTGAGGACTGATGAATGAGTGTGGCATCTGGTTTGTTTTGGTGCTTGGGTAGGACTTATATCCCCCGGTTAAAAGAGCCCCTACTTCTAATAGACACCTGATTTGGTGGAAAGAAATGATGCTGGGAATCAACATACCTGGGTTCTAATCCTCATTCCACCACCAACTCTCTCTGTGACCTTGGGCAAGTCTATTTATCTCTTTTGTCCTAAATGTCCTCATCTGTAAAGTTAATAATAGCTGATATTTATATAGCACTTTAAGCTTTGCAAAGCACTCTACAAACATTATTTCATTTTATCCTTACAAAGGATAACATTAATTTTTTTAAATTTAAAAATAAAACAAAAATTATCTTATTTTATCCTTACAAGGACCCTCGGAAGTAGGTGCTATTATTATTTCTTTTTTTACAGGTGAGGAAACTGAGGCAAATCATAATTAAGTGACTTGCCTTGGGTCACAGGCCTATTAGTTAGTGCCTGCGGCAGCATTTGAACTGTCTCAGATCTTCTTAATTCCAGGTCTGGCATTCAAATCACTGTGTCACCTAGCAGCCTCTAAAAATAAGTGGGCTAGACTGGAAGGTCTGCATGGTGCCTTTCAGCTTTAAGCATCTGTGATGATAAGGGTTTATCTATTTATGACTTTATGTAGTGCTTTAAGGTTCATAAAATGCTTTTCTTGCAACAATTGTTTGAAGTAAAAGTACTTTTTTGAAGTAAAAATACTTCTAATATTATTTTACAGAGAAGAAAATTGAGGTTTATAAAGGTAAAATAATTTGCCTACTGTCACACAGGGCAGCTAGATGGCTTGGTGGATAAAGCTCTGGGCCTGGAGTCAGGAAGACCAGAGTTCTAATCTGGCCTCAGATACTAGCTGTATGACCCTGGGCAAGTCACTTAACCCTGTTTGCCTCAGTTTCCTCATCTGTAAAATGAGCTGGAGAAGGAAATGGCAAACCGCTCCAGCATCTTTGCCAGGGAAACTGCAAATGGGGGCACAAAGAGTCAGACACGACTAAACAACCATATAGTCACACAACTATTAAGTGTCAATTCTGGGATTTGATTCCAGTTATAGCATTTTTTCCCCTATAATAACTTGTTTTTCTTAAAAGGTTTTTTAAAAAATAAATTATTTAATAAAGCTTAATATTGAAAATTAATTTTTTAAAAAGTCACACTTGTGAATTCATTGATGTTTGGAGTTTTCAGTGAAGAAGTTTCCTCCTGCTCTGTAATTGGCAGTCTTAGAGCTGCCTGTGTCAATGAGAAATTAAGTGACTTACCCAGGATCACACAGTCACAGTCTGTGTGAGAGGCTTCTCACCCAAGTCACCTGTCTCACATTGCACAGCTCCATGAATTAAATTTGCTGTGTAACTGATTACATATAAATGAACTTCACCACAATAAATTTCATAACTTTTCAGTAGCTTCTCTATGTCATCAGAATTTTTTGTTGATTCTCATTTACTTTTCTTCTTATATCATCATGATTAGGTTATATCATCATGTATTCTCTTCTGGCTCTGCTTTTTCCATTTCATAAAAGTCTTTCTGGATTTTTTCTATTCTCCATATTTGTCAAACTTCAAGTTTATTATATAAATATATTCCATTATATTAACATATCATAATCTAACCATAGTTGGACATTTATTCTTTTAGTTTTCTGAAATTATAAATAATGTTCCTGGGAAAATTTTTGAATGAATAATCATTTGTGATTTTGAAGACACTTTCAGGAATAGTCCCAACAGTAGAATTATTGGGTCCACCTTTCTACATCTACTGTTTTCTGACGTTAAGGTCTCTTCCAGCCTTGATGGTCTGTGATTCTCTGTCCCTTGGGTAATACGTGGTAATTCTTTGCTTATGAGGACCTGAGGTTCTGGGCAGCTAGGTGGCGCCATAGTCAGGCAGTCTTGGGCACTTACTAACTGTGCGACCCTGGGCAAGTCACTTAACCCTGTTTGCCTCAGTTTCCCCATCTGTCAAATGAGTTGGAGAAGGAAATGGCAAACCACTCCACTGTCTTTGCCAAGAAAACCCCAAGTAGGGCCAGGAAGAGTTGGACAGGACTAAAAATGCTTGAAACACCATAACAACATGAGGTTATGGGTGGAGCCTCTGTTGTCTATGGAGATGGTGTGAGAGGCTATATTGAATTAATTAGGTTCTTCCACATTTGAACCTGGTGGGGGAGTGAGGAAAAGGAAATAGAAGGGAGAGGAATTCCCATTTAGCTGACAATTTTCCTAAACAGGCTTTGTGTAAGTACTTACAGAAGACACAGCTGACTGTAAAAACTTCTTTTTTAGGATGGCATAGTGGATAAAGTGACAGGCTTAGATTCAGGAAGGCCTGAATTCTAATCTGACCTCAGGCACTAGCTTTGTGACCCTGGGCAAGTCACTTTACCTCTGTTTGCCTTGGTTTCCTCATCTTTAAAATGAGGATAATAATAGCACCTTCCTTCCAGGACTGTTGTGAGAATAAAATGAGAGAATAATTGTAAATTGCTTAGCACAGTGCCTGGTACACAGTTAAACACTATTTAAATGTTAGCTGACATTATTTTTATTATTCCATATTTAAGACTCACAGGCCCCATCCTTGTTTATCTCCATCCCTTGATAATCTGAAGCAAAATGTTACACTGGGAATTAAATTAAAAAGGCACAGTATATTCTGCTAGCTTGTTTGTAATTGTTGTTGGTCACTTTGGTTGTGTCCAACTCTTTGTGACCCCATTTTGGAGGGTTTTCCCTTTCCTTCACCAGCTCATTTTACAGATGAAGAAACTGAGGCAAGCAGAGTTAAATGACTTGCCCAGGGTCACACAGCTAGTAGGTACAGCACTCTATGCACTGTGCCACCTAGCTGCTTTGTTTATAATTAGATAAAACCAAGGAGCTCTTTTTCCTCTCCAATGCTTTCTCCTCCCTGGGACTAAAGTAGTATTCTTAAGACATAAACCTGACAATGTCTCTTCAGTGTTCAATAAGTGCCAGTGGCTCCCCATTGCCTTAGGAATCAATTCTTGCTTTATCATAAGTATTCTGGAGCCCGGGTTAATCATTATATCAATCAGAATTCTTTTTTGTGTTTTTTTTGGAGGGGGGAAGGCAGGGCAATTGGGGTTAAGTGACTTGCCCAAGGTCACACAGTTAGTAAGTGTTAAGTGTCTGAGGCTGGATTTGAACTCAGGTTCTCCTGGCTCCAGGGCTGGTGTTCTATTCACTGTGCCACCTAGCTGCCCCTCAATCAGAGTTCTTAAATTTTTCCAAGCTATTGTTCTTTACAAAGTTGTATTCAGTTATAAATTTGTTCTCCTGGTTCTGTTTTCTCCACTTTGCATCAGTTCATACAAGGTCTCTCAGATTTCTCTGAATCCATCCTCCCTTTTACCATTTTTTATAGTACAATAAGATTCTATTACATTCATATACTATAATTTGAACAGCCAAGTCCCAATTGATTATTTCTAATCCTTTACTATAACAAAAAGTACTACTACAAATATTTCTGTGCATATGATTTCTTTTCCTCTGTCTTTCATATCTACAGAGTTCATAGTAGTTCACTTGGTCAAAAGTTGTGCATAATTTAATGACTTTGGGGGTATAAATCCAAATTTGCTTTCCATTATGGTTGGATCACTTCACAGCTCCACCAGTGGTGAGGGCATCAGATAACTGGTATTTTTCTTTTTTGTTATCTTTGCCAATCTTATGGGTGTGAGGTAGGACCTCCATGTTGTTTTCATTTGTATTTCTTTTATTATTATTAGTGATTTGGAGCGTGTTGCCATATGACTTATTAAGAACTCACCTTTCTTTTAAAAATGGCTTGCTCATTTCCTTTGGCAATTTACCTATTTGGAAATGGTTCTTGTTCTTATAGATTTGTGTCAATTACCTTTCTATCTTGGATAGTAGACCTTTATCAGAGAAAGTTTCTGCAAAGATTTCTTTTCTCAGTCAATAGTTTCCCCTCTAATTCTGACTTCATTGATTATATTTGTGCAAAAGCTTTAAATTTTCTGTAATCAAATTTGGTCCTATGAGATTACTGCTTCTCAGTGACTTTTCTTTTCTGGGTTATCATCCAGGTCACGCCCTCTACATTCATAGGTATCCCACAGTGTTCTGGCCTGGGACCTCTTCTTTTCTCTTCTCCCTGTATGCTACTTAATTTGGTTATCTCACCAGTTCCCACAGATTTAGTTGCCATCTCTATGCTGATGATTCTCAGATCTCTTTTTCCTGCCCTAACCCCTCTGCTGTCCTCCGGTCTCACATCTCCAACTGCCTTTCAGACATCTCAAACTGGATGTCTCATAGACTTCTTAAGCCCGGCATGTTTAAAGTTGAACTCATTATCTTTCCTCCTATATCCCTTTCTAACTTACTGTCAAGGACAACACCATCCTCCCAATCCCTCAGTCTCATAACCTAGATGTCATTCTCAACTCCTCCCTACCTCTCATCCCGCCCCCCCATCCAATCTGTCACAAAGACCTGTCAATTTCACCCTTGCAAAATCTATGTAATACGTCTCCTTCTTTCCTCTGAAATTGTTACCACCCTGGTGCAGCCATTCATTACCTCACACCTGGATTATTCAGTAGCCTGCTGGCGGGTCAGCCTACTTCAAGGCTCTCTTCCCCTCTTCAATCTATCCTCCATTCAACTACTAAAGTGATTTTCCTAAAGTGCAGGTTTAATCATGTCACCTCTACCTCTCCACTCAAGAAACTCCACTGGCTCCCCATCACCTCCAGGATCAAATACAAAATCCTTTGCTTGGCATTCAAAGCCCAGCATAACCTAGCCAACCCCCACCTGCCACTCCCTACCACCATTTCAGTCTTCTTATACTTTACTCCCCACCATATATTCCTTGATCCAGTGACACTGATCCCGACTGTTTCATGAATATGACATTCTCTCAACTCTGGGCATTTTGTTCTGGTTTTCCCCATGCTTAGAATGTTCTCCCTCCTCAACTCTACCTACTGATTTCCCTGGCTTCCTTGAAATCTTAATTGAAGTCTCATCTTTCAAACTCTCTTAATTCTAGTGCCTTCCCTCTTTTAATTATTTATTATTTATCCTATACATAGCTTGTTTGTACATATTTGTTTGCTTGTTGTCTCCCCCATTAGATTGTAAGCTCCTTGAGGGCAGGGACTGTCTTTTGCCTTTTTTTTGTATCCCTAGTGCTTAGCACAGTGCCTGGTACATAGTAGACACTTAATAATTCTTTATTGACTGACTATTCTCCATTTTATCAAATGTGATCCTTCACAAAAGTCCCAGTCTCAAGTTTCAGCGTGGCGTGTGAGTGAACCTGGGTTCTTGAAAGTTACGCTAGTGTTGCACAAGTGTTGGTAAGATATCCCATGCTAGAAAGGCTTTGAGTATAGTCCTGGGAGCTGACAGTATGTTTTCTGAGGACCAGAAGAGTTAGTCGTGAAGAAGCACAACACGAGTAGTCCAGACATATGGTGATGAGACTTTCTTGGCCATGGCAACACTGAAATGGGGGAGGAAATACCTCTTGGAACTGTAATACCTCCTTTTGCTCTACTGGAATAATGGCAGAATGGTGGAGAAGAGGACAGTGGGCATTAAGAATCACAGTTTTCAGATTCTCAGTGAACTTTGTCTGTTGGTACTCTACATGTAAGATCCTTGTCTAATGACCAATAAGTGAGGCTGTTGCTGAAGGAGGTGAATTGTATGACTCAATATTCTTGCTAAAAACAAAACCAGAGGAAAAAAGGAAGTTGCAGCTACATGGGAGGAATGCTTTTCACAGGGACTCTTTTGAGAGACAAAGAAAGGAGTAGGAAGAGTAAGTCTGATTATATGCCCCAAAGCTACAACGAAATATTATTTCATGGCACATTTGATCATCAAGTATTATGAAAAACATCTGCAAAAAGATCACCATGAAAATAATTGTACCTAATATACCAACATTAGTTACTCAGGACGAATTGATAGAGAAATTCTATGAAGAACCTGATAAGACTCTCCACATCAAGTCAATATTCAGTCTGATAATTCAGTGACAAATGCAAAGGTGAGAGAAGGTGAAGATGGGAAGTAAATATGGGCAAATACAGGTCAGAAGATAATGAGATGATGAAAAATGCTATCTACCTCCAGAGAAAGAACTGATGAAGTCTGAATGCAGATCAAAGCATGCTATTTTTCACCTTTAAATTTTTTTTTCCTTTTTTGATCTGTTTCTTCTTTCACAACATGACTATTATGGAAATATGTTTTACATGATTGAACATATATAATCCATATCGAATTGCTTACCCTCCTAGGGAGGGCATAGGTAAAAGAGGGAGGGAGAAAATTTGGAGCTCAAAATTTTTTTAAAAATCAATGTTAAAAATTATCTTATATATAATTGGGAAAAAATGAAATACTATTAAAAAAAAAGAATGAGAGAAGCCAAAGACTTGTAGGTTCTATAAGAACCTCATGCCTCTATATCATGAAAACTTTCTTTAGGGAAAAAATTGATAGGTGCTGGATATGGCAAGCATCAAACATGATCACTAAGAATGAACCTGATGACATTTTAATGGACAAGAAAGGACTTGTTATGGACATGTTTGTCATTCCTAAGTCATCTGTCTGTGCACAGACCATTGACTTGGCAGAGATAAGATCAGAATTAATAATAAACAAGATAAGAAATAGTAATGAGAAAATCTATTAAGTTAATTTGAATTATTCAAATAAGCTATGAAGAGTAAAAAATGAAAAATAGACAACAGAAATGACATTGGCACCAACTATAATAATTTTATTCAGAAGCCAAACTAGTTTAAATTAATTGCCATAATAATAAGAAGATCAAAAGCCCAGAGAGCACATTAGTCAGCAAAATTGAACTTATCTCAGAGATGGTATTTGTAAAAAAGCACTTAGTACATTGTCTGGCGTGGCAGGTAGGTGGGGCAGTGGATAGAGTGCTGGCCTGATAGGAAAGCTCATCTTCACAAGTTCAAATTCGGTCTCAGACACTTACTAGCTGTATGACCTTAGGCAAATCACTTAATTCTGTTTACCTCAGCTTCCTCATCTGTAAGATGGCCTGGAGAAGGGCATGGCAAACCACTCCAATGTCTTTGCCAAGAAAACCCCAAATGGGGTCATGAAGAGTTGGATATGACTGAAATGACTAGACAACACAATGCCTGGCACATAGTTTGCTTTCACAAATCTGTTCAACTACCGTACTGTATAGGGATAGCATAAGAGGCTTTGTAAAAACAAACAAAAGCCACTTTGCTGAAAACTAGGTGAATGGCCTATATAAAGCATTTCTCTGATCTATCCATCTGGTGGCTTTATCAAAAAAGGATCCTATTTTTGTTGAAGCTGTGCTCTTACCAATCACTGCTTACTTTTAGAAATGTTCTCTAGTCATTTGCTATTTCTAAATGAATTTTGTATGGTAAGCTTCTGCTTAGCCCAACATCTTCAAGCCGCAGAGTGGACTTTAGAGACAGGGACAGAGAGAGTATTTAGGAAACCAGGTACTAGTAGCATAAATAGAGGAGAAAAGGTTGGAGAGGTTGACCGGGGTCAGATTGTGGAGGGCTTGGAATGCCAGAGTAGGTATGGAAGTCAAAATTTATCTAGTAGATGGTGGGGAGTCCATAAAGATTCTGGAACAGAGGAATAACATGATTAGGACTGGGTTTTAGGAATATTCATCTGGCATAGCTTATCAGGGTGGATGGAAAGGGGCAATGCAATGCTATAGCCAGAGCATATTGGCTCTTGAGCTGATGGTTAAATTTTCAATGTGAGCATTTACTTCACAGAAACTGGCAAATGTAACAAATTGAGATTTGATTTATTGTTTTGTTGATTATCTAAACTTAAATTGATGGAGAAAATGTTAATAATTTGAATTAAAGTTAGAAGTGTGTCTTATGCACTTTTTTTTTTGAGAACAGGTTTTTCATTTACCAGCACACCCTTGGAAAGGAGTGAGACTCCAACTATCATTAGGCAGCAGAGTTGAGATTTGAGGACCCCTAGTTGGGATTGTATAGGGCCATGGCTCCATAAATATGTAGGTATCTCATTCCTCATGCCCAAATTGATGTCATTGAATCCTGAAAGAGAGTGAGAAAGGGGTTGGATCCAAGGAAATTAGCAAGCAGGATTCCCCCTGCCAGGCTGGAAAGTAGATAAGGGTTGTTTGGTTTTTTTTTCCCTTCCCTACCTCTCTCTCTGAATGTCTGACTTTCCTTGTAGTTGGTGGGTGACGTCATGCAACCCATGCCTGTACAAATGCAACATTCCTCCTCTCTTCCCCCAGCTACACTTCCTCAGGACATTTCTCCAGGATGATTGCTTCCCTGCTTTTCTCTCTTCTTATGGTAACTCTTTTCTATCCAAGTATACAATCCTCTGTTCCATTGCTTCAGTGCTGTGTTCTTTCTGAAGTTTAGATTTTAATAGGGAACTCTTGGAGATGCTGTGCTTTTATTTAAATGGATGACCCTCGAATGGTGAAATCTGTGGTACCACATAACTACTGAAGAAAGTTATGTGGCAAGATGACTTTCTGACACCCCTCAAATAATTTCACAAAGTCAGCAACTAACTGTGTATGCAGCAGGCCATAGAATGCAAGGACTGTTCATCTAATCCAGTCCTCTCAGTTTAAAGATGAGGAAACTGAGGCCCAGAGATTTGCTCCAGTTTGGTCAAGTTAGTAGCAATGCAGGGACTAGTTTTGCTGACTTCTAGCTCCACTGAGCCGTTATGGGGGGATGGGGATGAGGAAAGTGTGGCCATTAGAAATTTAGATCCTTAAAAGTAAGACCACGTAACTTTGTATTGAGAAGAATCTCTCCTCTAGAGCTAGTGATGCTTTAGTTTAGAAAAATGTGTAACAAAGGAGTGGGGGGAAGGCAGGAGTCTGTGAGCTGGCTGAGCTGGCGCTGTCAGGGGCCTCTGGTCTTTGTTTCCTCTGGGAGAGCCATTCACCAACAGTCAGGGATTGTCCTGGGACAAAGCCATTTGGGCCATTCAAAGCTGCTGAGAATGCTTGGCCAGGTTGCCAGGCAACTCCATGTACCCCTGTGGTGATCCCTGCATCCCGTTCCCCACCCTAGCTCAGTGCTTCATGCCAAGAAATCTCTGCAAGTTCAATCCTTCAAAGCTTTCTATTTTCCTCTGACAGTTTTACAGGTTCTTTGGGTCCCATCCCAGCTGAGCCAGGTGAAGATGAGCGGCTAATTTTATTATGTATTTTCCCAAGGGGCAGGGCATCCATCGCCTCGTCCCCAGAGCTCACCAGTGCCAGAAATACTCCGAGAAGGGCCCCCAGTTGGAATTAGCATGCCTGTGGCTAATGGGAAGTTTTCATGGTATTTGGAATTCTTTGTTTTCCATGAGGATTAGAGGGTTAATTTATTCTGCACCTCAGTCCTGTGAGGTTTGTTGTGAGGATCAAATGGGATAAATTATGCCAAGTGCTTTGAAATCTTTAAAAATTGTATGTGTACTAGCTATTATTAATGTTAATAGGAGTAATAATAATAATAATGGTTTTGTGGGTCTGAAATTGATTATTTATAAACTTTCCCTTGCCTAGAATCATTTTCCATATTTATCTATGAGGTTTTCTCTCCTCTCCTCCTCTCCTCTCCTTCTCTTCTTCTCTTCTCCCTCTCCTCCTCCTCCTCCTCTCCTCTCTTCTGCCTTCCTCTCCCTCTCCTCTCTTCTTCTCCCTTCCCCCTTCCTCACCCTCTCCTCTTCTTCCTTGCCTCTCCTTCTCTCATCCCTCTGCCTCTCTTCTCCTCTTCTCTTACACACCATGTTAAAGTTCTAAGGGACTTTGGAATCAGAACTTTAGAACGTTGAAGCTGGAAAACACTTTAAAAATTATAGAATCATGGAATGTTAGAGCTGTAAGGAGCTATATAAGATCATCTATAGTACAAATCTCTTATTTTACAGATATGGAAACTGAGAACTCAAGAGCTTAAATTGGAGTTAAGGTAGAGTATAGGTTGTGACTTGGTGTCAAAAAACAAAAAGAACAAATAGCTGTGCCATTTATAAACTATGATCTTAGCCAAGTTCCTTTCCTTCTTTATGCTTCCATTTCTTCATCTGGAATATGAAAAGGTTGGACAAGGTGATTTTTAAGGTCCCCTAATGTTTTGTGATTCAGTAGAATCAGTTCTTCAAAGTCACATAGACAAGTGGCATAGCCCTGTAAGATTTCAGCCTGTGTCTTCTTTGTTCAAGTAGAGGGTTCTTTCCACTATACCAAGGATTCACAGAGATTGGGTAAGTCATGGAAGTTAAATGATAGAGACGTATGTGTCATAGTAGAGAAAAGCACTCAATAGAAAGTTAGAAGATTTGGGCTTAGTTCCAGCATGGTCAGTTGCTACTTGCATGATCTTGGGTAAGTGCCTTAGACTTTCTGAACCTCACTTTCCTCCTTTGTAAAATGAGGGGTTCAGACTAAAGCAAGGATTCTTAACCTAGGGGTCCATAAACTTGTGGTTTTAATATATTTTTATGACTATTTAAATATAGTTGGTTTCCTTTGTTATCCCACATACTTTATTTTATGCATTTAAAAAAACATTATTCTGAGAAGCAGTCCATGGGCTCCAACCAGACTGCAAAAGGGATCCACAATACAAAAATGATTTTTTAAAAATCTGTTAGATCTCAAAAGACCTTTCAACCCTAAAGTCTTCTGATGCTAAGATTTTTTAATATTAAATTTTATTTTATTTTCAGCCCTACATTCTTTCATTCCCACTTTCTCACTACCACCACTAACTGAGAAAGCAAACAATAAATAAATAAATGAATAAAATCCCTGATCCCTCTTACAAACATGTATAGTCAAATAAAAACAAATTCCTACATTATCCATACTAAAAAAAAAACATCTCAATCTATACTTTGACTCCATCACCTCTCTGTGAGGAAGTCGATAGCATTCCTCTGGAATGGTGGTTAGTTATTTCATTGATAGGAGTTACTAAGTCTTTCAGAGATGATTATCTTTTTGTTGTTATTGTAAACATTATTCTCCTGGTTCTCCTCGCTTCACTCTACATCAGTTCCTGTAAGTCTTCGCAAACTTTCTCTAAAACTATCCCCTTCATCATTTCTCACAACACATCACTTTTATTTAACGTAATTTGTTTAGTTGTTCCCCAATTGATGGGCACCCTCTCAAGCTTCTATTTCTTTGCCACTGCAAAAAGAATTGCTATAAATGTTTTTACATGTCTCTTTTTCTTCTTTATGTCTCTTTTTCCTCTTTCTTTGATCTCTTTGGGTTATAGACCTAGCAGTGGTATCACTGGGTCAAAGGGTAGTTTGGTTGATCCTAAGATACTAGAATTTACTGCTCAATCAGGTACATTCAGAAGATTCTACGATAGCTTGTGTGGCCTTGAACATTTGGGGGAAGTCCAAATAAGATGACTCCTCTAATATTAATAAAAACCAATCTCTTCTGTTTCTATAGCGCTTTCTTAGACAATTTTCTGAAAGAAATTGTTCATATTTTTATAGAAAAATTTCTAGGATGTTAGTAATCCTGAGATATTTGCATTGTGATCTATGCTTCATGCTTTCTCACTTGGTTCTATGCATTTTCCAATAGCTTGGATAATTCAATGTGGATTTTGTTTTTGTTTTTTTAACCTATATCAAGTTGCTTTTTTTTAATTGTCTACCATTTATTTTCCTCTATAGTAAGTCTCTTTTTTGCTTCTGGAGACTTTTAGTGTTTTGTAACCTCATTTTCCATACTGATCATTTTCTCCATTAGTTCCTTTCATTCTTTCAATTCTTCCTTAATTTCCTTGTCTTTCTGAAAACTTCTCTAAGATCTTCTTTTATTTGGTCTTGTGGTTTGTTTAGCATTACCAAATATTGATTATTTTCTTTGGCTATGACATTTATCCACCTAAAGCCATCTCTCAATATATAATCTGACTTGGCTTCTTTTTCAATCTCTATTTGTTCCTAGTACATAAAGCTATTCAGTTGTTTCACATTTTTAAAAATTGCTTTATCATTCATATCATTTCTCATCTTTTATTGTGGTTAGTTTTTGTTTTCCTGTGTATTTTTAAACTATATTTCTTTTCTTTGTAGTAATTTCTGTGTGTATGTGTGTGTTTGTGTGTTGTGTATTTTGGTGGGTGTATTGAAAACCTGGCTCTTGTCAATTTGCTCAATTCTTCATCTTGAATCAGTCTCTCCAGGATTCTGTAGCATTTTCTTTTCTTTTCTTTTTTTTTTTTTTTAAAGCAATTGGGGTTAAGAAACTTGCCCAAGGTTACACAGCCAGTTTTTGTGTGTGGGTGTTAAGTGTCTGAGGCCAGAACTGATCCCGGATCCTCCGGACTCTGGGCCAGCTCTCTTACTCACTGCACCACCCTAGCCACCCCTCTTTTTTCTTTTAAACTAATATTATATTTTTTCCCCAATTGCATGCAAAAACAATTTTTATCATTCATTTTTAAAAGATTTGAGTTCCAAATTCTTTCCCTCCCTCCCTTCCTTCACTCTCCCTTCCCTGAGGCAGCAAGCAATTTGATACAGGTTTCTCTAGCATTTTCAAATCACTCCTTTGTCGGTTATCTTATTTGTACCTCATAACAACATTGTAAAGGGATGCAGGGTAGGGTTCATTTATCCCCATTTTAGAGGTGAGGAAGTTGAGACCCAGAGAAATGAAATGACCTGCTCAAGGTGACACAGCTAGTAAAGGGTAGAGAAAAACATGGGAAGAAGTGAAGTAAGCGCATGTAGAGCAATATATACAATAATTATAGTAGATGAAAAGGCCATATGAGCTCAGACTGATTTTTGTCCAGGGGAACATGTGAAGAAACATTTCCTTTAAGTAGAGGAATGAGGCAGGCAAGATAAGGTAACAAATGTTTTTAAGCACTTATTTTTTCCTCCACTTAATAGTATTTTATTTTTTCCAATTACACATAAAGATAGTTTTCAACATTCATTTTTATTAGATTTTGAGTTCCAAATTTTTCTCCCTCTCCCCTCCACCCAAAGCCGGCAAGTAATCTGATATAGGCTATACATGTACAATCATATTAAATATATTTCTACATTAGTCATGTTGTGAAAGAAGAATCAGAACAAAAGGGGAAAACCACAAGAATGATAAAAACAACAAAAGAGAAAGTAGTCTGCTTCCCTCTGCATTCAGATTCCATGGTTCTTTTTCTGGCTGTGGATGGCATTTTCCATCAGGAGTCTTTTGGAGTTGTCTTAGATCATTATATTGCTGAGAAGAGCCAAGTCTATCAAAGTTGTTCACTTCACAGTGTGGCTGTTGCTGTGTACAGTGTTTTCCTGGCTCCGTTCATTCAGTACCTGTTTTGTGTTAGGCACTTTTCTAAGCAAGGGAAGACAAAAACCAAGCAAAAACAGACAGTCCCTGGCCTCAAGAAGCTTATATTCTAATGAGGGAAGACAACACATAAAAGGGAGCTGATGGGGAAGAACATGGGATACCCAAGTGGAGATATGGGGGCAGAGCCCCTAAAGACGGAAGTAAAACCAAGAAGGGAGTGAAGCATGGTCAAAATGGAGGCCCTGAAAGGTGGGGCTTCCAGATAATCAAGGTAAAAAGCAAAAGGCATCAATGGGAAAGAGAGCTGGCACATGTGGAAAGATTTTGCTGGGAAATTAAGCCAAGCTGATGTGAACCGGGTCTCCAAAATGGAGGCCTTGCAAGTGATTTCACCAATGGAATGAGAAGGGATGGCATGGTGGAGGGATATTGGTGGGTGTATCTCTTCCAGACATCCAGGTGCTGAGGAACTGGGGAGTTGAACTTTACATACACTGTCAGATAAAGGTCCTTTTATCAGTAGGGTATTTTTTAAACTTTTTTTTTTCCTAAGGAGGTTTCACCTTGAGGTGGGGTTGAATTAAGAGCTAGTGTGTGAGTAGAAGGAGGTAGGAAAATGTAGAGACAGATTTGGGGAATAACTAATATGAAAAACAAAAGACATCAATTAAACAATTAAACAACCTCCCTTAGGGACTGTGTTTAAAATGTAAACAAGACAGGAAACTTTCAGTGCCTATTCTCTCTTCTTTTCCCCTCATCCCTTCCCCTCACCTACCCACCCCCAGTTCCTCAGTGCATACATATTAGCTCCCAGCTGCCTGGAGTGTGAACTGTGATCCTCAGTAGGGTTCCTGGCTCCCTGAGACAGAGAAACAGGCAATTTGGCAAACTGGTTCTATCTAGCAGTGCTGGGCATTCAGAATGTGCTCAGTGAACACTTGGTTGGCTATAGGTATAACAGCTAAGCCTTTTATTTTATTTTACTTTATTTTGTTTTTGGAGGGTGAGGCAGGTGGGCCTTACCTCACCCTATTAGGAAATCTGTCATTCCTGTTATGCAGGTGGTATTCTGAAAAGATCCTGGAAGACAGGAGACCCGGACTCTAGTTCCACTGCCATCATTAACTCATTGTGTGATCTGAGAAAAACCATTTCACTTCTCTGGGGCCTCAGTTTTCTCATGTATAAAATGGGGATGATAGTTTCTGGCTCATTGACCTATATTTGCACTTCTGTTGAATTTCTGGGCATAAGTATATTTGGGGGTATGAAGGAATTAGTTTTTTCAAGATCTAGCTCACATCTCAACTTCCCAAATTCAGAAACATTTGGGAAATAAGGTACAGAGCTGAGAGGGACTTTATAGATCAACTCATTCAATCATCTCATTTAGCATATAAGAGAACTGAGGCTTGAGCACCTGCCCAAAGTCATGCATGTAGTAAACATCAGAACCAGGATTGGAAGCCACAGTTTCTAATTGTGAATCCAGGGCTGTTTGTATGATTGTACACAGATGGTGCACTAGGCCATGGCAAAAATACGAAGATTAGGTAAGACAGGACCCGTTTCATCAAGGAGTTCAGTTTTGTAATGGGGTACAGAATCAGAGAGTTGGAAGGAGACTCAGAGGCAACCAATTCAAGAATCCCCTCTGGCTCATCCACAGCAAGCTTTCAATCAGTTCTTCCTCTTCCTTTCCTCTCATTTTCTTCTTGGTTAGTCAGTAGATAGAGTGCCAGGCCTGGAGTCAGGAAATTGTTTTGGTTTTGAGTCATTTCAGTGATGTCTGTCTTTTCAAGACCCTATTTGGAATGTTCTTGGCAAAGATACTAGAGTGGTTTGCCATTTTCTTCTCCAACTCATTTTACAGATTAGGAAACTGAGGCAAATGGGGTTGTGTGACTTGCCCAGGGTCACACAACTAGTAAATGTGTAAGGCTGGATTTTCCAGTCCCAGCACTCCATCCATTGCACCACCTAGCTGCCCTGGAGACAGGAAAACCATAGATCAAGTTGAGATTTAGATCCGTTTGCCTCTGTTTCCTCAACTGTACAGTAGAGATAATAATAGCACATACCTCAATCAATAAACATTTATTAAGCTCCTACTACATGCCAGGCACTGTGATAAGTACTGGGGATGTAAAAAGAGGCAAGAGATAGTCCTCCCTGCCCTCAGAGGGCTTATCATCCACTGGAGGAGAGGATTGTGAGGGTCAAATGAGATCTTGGTAAAGTACTTAGCTCAGTGCCTGAAAGGTAGTAAGAACTATGTAAAATGCTATAGTTGTTGTTATTTTTTATTATCTCCCTGTAGTCTGCCTTCCACCCTCATTATTCAGCGGAAACTGCTTTCTTCTCAGTTAACGGATGGTCTTTCTGTAGCCAAGTCTCTAATTGTCCTTTCTTAATTGTCACCCTTCTGGATGTCTTTGCAGCCTTGCACTTTGCTGATCATTCTCTTCTCTCCAGGTTTTCGTGTGTCTCTCTCTCCTGGTTCTTCTCCTCCAGGTCTGACTGCTCCTTCTCAGTCTCCTTTAATGGATGTGCCTTCAGGTCACCTCCACTAACCAGGTGTCCTAGGCTTTCTCTTCTCCCTCTCCACCACTTCATTTGTTGATTTAATCAGCTCCTATGGATTCAATGATCATCTGTCTGCTGCTGATGGGGCAGCTAGCTGGTGCAGCGGATAGAATGTTGGGCCTGGAGTACAGAAGACTCCATCTCCCTGAATTCAAATCTGGCCTCAGACACTTACTAGCTATGTGACCCTGGGCAAGTCACTTCACCCTATTTGCCTCAGTTTCCTCATCTGTAAAATGAACTGGAGAAGAAAATGGCAAACCACTCTAGTATCTTTGCCAAGAAAACCCGAAGTGGGGTCATGAAGAGTCAAACATGACTGAAAGTAACACAATAACAAAAAATTGCAGATGATTCTCAGATCTGTTTAACTCTTAACTTCTCTCTTGACCTCTAGTCTCATATTCTTGTCTACCCACTGGATATCACAAACTAGATGTCAAACTCAACATGACTAAAAATGACCTTATTATCTTCACTTCCTACCCTTCTCCTCTTCTGAACTTGACAAATATTGTTGAGTACTATACTCCTGGGGCTACCCCTGCTCAAGTCCTTGACTCTTTACATACAATAAATTGCCAAGTCTACCTTCTCTCAAACATGTCCCCTTCTCTCCTTTGGCACCACCACCACCCTGGTTCAGGCTCCCATCACCTTGATGGGGGGATGGCAATAGGTTATACAAGAACTCTGATCAAGATCAATGACCAGAATCCCTGCGATTTAGTCTGGAAAGAATTCAGTAGGCACAAGCAAACTTGGAGTCAGGATTGTAAAAGTTTATTGTTACACTTTATAGCAGGCAGGGGTTCTTAGGGAACCTGCAAATTTATTGTTGCGCTGTACAGTGGGAAAGAGTTCTTAGGAAACCTGCAAACTTAAAGAAGTCACAGGTATAGTTTTAAGGAGTCAAGACAGTCAGTTATGTCTAATTATGCTAACTAGGTGAGTAAGGGTGGGATTAGAGAGGAGTTAAGGAGTGGTCAGTGCTTAAAGGAACATGCACTTTTAATGTCAACTTCGAAAGCATATTGCCCATAATTGACTGGGAAATAGCCCAAGGTGGGGCTACCTGGAGATGTGGTTTTAGGCTTGAAACATCACTAAGTCAGCTAGCAGTCAAGGCTAACTGAGAAGTGCCTAGTCTGCCACTCATCAGTGTCATGTTTGACAAGATGGATGTTGGGAACCAAGGCTAACGGAGACTCAGTATGTTTATAATTGGCTAAGGTGAGACTCAGTATGTGTATAATTGGCTAAGGCGTTAACCTTTTCAGGATTCATAGATGCAGCTGGCCATTATTCTAAGGGGAGATAACATTTGCCTAAGCTAAAATGTTTATAGATGGTTTAGTGAAGGATTCATAGGTGTAGCTTGTTATTGTTCCAAGCAGAAATAAACAGTTCATGGGTTGTTGCTGGGCAGAGTGCTGGCAGGGGAAAGGGCAGAGTTAATGCTCTGAGGCTGGGGGGGTGGGGTGGGGTGGGGTGGGAATCTGATTTTACAGACTGGTTTTACAAATTGATTTTACAAACTAATGTTACCAACATAGACACTCCAAGCACCCCATCAACCTCATGCTTCGACTATCTCAGTAACCTTTTGGTCGACTTTCCTGCCTCAAATCTCTCCTCACTCCAGTCCATTCTCCACAAAGGTAGCAAAGTGATCTTCCTAAAGCAAAGGTCTGACCATGTCACCCTCCTGCTCAGTCAACTCCTGTGCTTCCCTATCACCTCCAGAATCAACATTAAATCCTTTCTTTGTCTTTTAAAACCCTTCACAACCTGGATCCTTTTGCCTTTTCAGTCTTCGTACACCTTACTCCCCTTTACCTACTCTGTGATCCAGTGGTGCTGGCCTCCTTGCAGGAAACACTTCCTTCTGGGAAACCTCTCTGACTCCACGCATCTTTATTGATTATCCCTCATACTTTGAATGCTCATTCTTCTCATCTCCATCTCCAGGCTTCCATGGGTTTTTTTTCCCCCTAAGTCTCATCTAAAATCCCACTTTCTGCAAAAAGTATTTCTTAATCCCTTTTAATGTTCATGCCTTCCAGGGGTGTGCTGGTGAATGTTAAACAGCTAGCTGGGCAGGGGGGTGGTATGACACACTTTACGCATAATATGCATTATTAACATTTTCTTCATCACTTTATTAGGTTCAGACAATCAACAAGACAATAAATCAAGTCCTGAATTGTAGTGTTTGCCAGTTTCCAGTGGGCAAATGCTCACAATGGAAATTTAACAACTGGCCTTTCTGAGCTCCCCCTCCTTCCTGAGATTGCTCCCAACTTATCCTGTCTGTCTGAATGTCATCTCCCCCACTACCTTGTAAATGCCTTGTGGGTATTTGCCTTTCTTTGTATCACCAGAGTTTAGCACAATGTTAGCCTGGGATACATAGACACTTACCCATGGTAGGTGAGGAGGGGAGACAAAACCTGGAGGCCTGTGTCTTCCTGAGGACACCATTACCTCCCTGACCTAGGGGACCTTTCCTTTCCCTTGAAATTTTGTACTATCTCTATTCTCAAGCTTTTCTGAGGGGATTGAACAGTAGGATGTAATATGGGGGCCGCTTTGTGAGGCGAGAGAGGGACAGGCAGATCACAAAAGAAGAAAGGGAGATGTCTTCTGAACCTCAAGTACAGGGCTATGCCTTTTGGATGAAATCCTGAGGATTTTTTTACTTCCCTGGAAGCTTTACTTTCCCAAGCTGCTAATTTTTGGGGTGGGATGGGCATAGAGTGAGCTTAGGTTTTGGGTGTACCTGGAAGAATGGAAAAAACATCTTACCTATGAACCTGTCCATAGTCACAGGGTCAGGGGCCTCTGCTCTGTAAGTCTGTATTTCAGAAATCTGACTGAAAGAATTTTGGATCCCAAGTCAGGAGACCCGAGTTCTAGTCCTTACTCTTATACTAACTTTGAGTGTTTCTTTTGCTACCTATTTCAAACCAGTTTCTTTTTTTAATCAATCAAAATTAATTTTTAAAATAAAAGCTACATGTCAAAAAGAAATGAATAATAAGAGGTGTTAATTATACTCATTTATGAAAACAACTTCCCATTTATGCTTTATTAGCAAATAACTAATACAGATTTTCTTATTCTTTGCTGTCCCACCTATTAGCCCTGTCCAAGAAATTGTCATTGATTACTTTGATTTAGGGAAATTTTCAGCTAGTTTCAAATCAACTTAACTGCATCTCTGTCTAGTTCACATTCCTGCATCTTTGCTATAAGGATGACGTAAAAGACTTTGTCAAATGTTTGAGTGGTCTCTCTATATTATATATACAGTCTTCCTTTGCTGTACCAGTCCAGCTGCCTAGTCTGAAAGGAAAATGTGGTTAGTCTGGTATAACCTGTTCTTGATAAAACTGTGCCGATTCTCAGTGATTACTGCTTTCCTTTCTAGAGGTTGACAAATCACCCCTTTAATAATATGTTTTAGAATTTTGCCAAGATTGAAGTTGTGCTTACCCACAGATTCCAGGCTCCATTCTCTTCTCTTTTATGAAAATCAGAACAATATTTGCCACTCTTAAGTCCTGAAGCATCTCTCCTATTCTGCAGGATCTTTCAAAGTTCAGTAGCAGTCCCTTAGTATTCCCATCCACAAATTCTTTCAGCACCCTGTCATTTGGGGCCTGATGGCTTGAACTCACCAAGGGCAATTAGATGTTCTCTTATTATTTCCTTAATTACCTTGGCCTTCAACTCCCTATTTGCTGATTTTGTTTTATCCTCTCCATTCCAAAGATGTTTCATCCTGGCAGAGAGAAGAGAAGAAAGACAGAAAGAAAGGAAAAGAGCTGTCATCCATCATCAGCCCATCTTCCCTAAGCAGCATTTCCATCCCTTCTTTTGGTGTCTTAGCATTCTTTGTCAGACTCAGCTCATCCTGAGTTTGGGCCTTTTCATTTTTTTTTTCTGTCTGTCCCACAGGTCCTGCTTAGGATAACTTCTTGATGAATTGTAAATTTGACAGGTTGGTCATCTGCCACTGTGCTCAGAATCACAGAACTATCAGAGCTAGAAGGGAGCTTAGAGACCATTGAGTTTAACCCCCTTATGTTACAGATAGAGAAACTGAGATCCCAAGAAGTAAAGTGAGTCACCCACGGTTAGGACTTTGAACCCAAATCTCATTCCAAGTTCAGTTCTCTTTCACTACCCACTGACCAGCTCACTAGCCATCTGACAGATGGGCAAAATGCTGTGACAAATAAGGATCTAGGTCTTCAGATATCATAGTTAAAGCTTATTGGGCAGCAGGACAAATCTTACTGGACATGACTGGGACTACAGGAGGTTGTGGGTGAACTCAGAGATTCAGCCACTGCCAGACACATGACAGTGATCAACAGCTGGATGTGCCATCAGTAGAGAGTTAGAGTATTTTTTCCAGGGAGTCTGGCAGCATATTGATAGAGGCACATGGGCAACAGGTATTAAAACCAGACCTCATAGGCAAGAATCTGCTTCTTAAAAGTAAATTTTCTATCATTAGATGTCTTCAAGCAGAGGTTAGAGTTTATGTAGATAGGATTTATGCTTCATTCAATTCAATGACAAACATTTATTAACCATCTCTTATGTGTAAGTTACAAAATTGGGAATATTAAACATAGCGTAAAATATCACAATATCTAGCTTCAATAAATTTATAACCTAATGTGTCTATAGGGGAGATATGAAATGTACACAAATAAATGATATAGATTAGGATGTAATTAAATACAAAGAAGAGGTCCTAGCAAAGGATTATAAGAAATGTGAGGAGGAAGGAGAAAATTACAATTACTGAGAGGTTTAGGGAAGGAAAGAAATGGTCTGGGAAAGTTTCTTGGAAGAGGTAGCATCCAAATTCAACCTTAAAAAGGAAGGAATTTGAATGGTCAGAGAGAGAGGATGTGGATGATTCGGAAGGTCCATTCCAGACCTTGGGGGAATGATTTAAGCAAAGATTGTGACAATGGGAGTGCACTGGACAGAGGACAGGCTACTTGAGCTGGATGGACCATATGGTCCAGGAAGGGGTATAGTATGAGATAGGGTTAGTAAATTGAAGCCAGATCATGGCAGAATCATAGGATTTAGAGCCAGAAGGGACTTTAGAGATCCGGTCTCCACATTTTTACAGATGAGTAAACTGAGACCCAGAGAATTAAAGTGGCTTGTTCAAGGTTCTATAGAGCTGAGATCCAAACCTAGGTCCTTTGCTAACAAATCTGGTGCTTTGTTCCCTGCGGTCTGGGCTACCTCTCTCAAATGCTAGGCTAAGGACTTTATACATTATTCAGTAGGCCGTGGGAACTGCTGAAGGCTTTTGAGGAAAATGAGTGATGCGATTAGAGCAGTTGATTAGGAAAATTCTTAAGCCTTAGTGGGAAGGTTGGATTGGAGTCTGAGAGAAGAATGCAATCAATACTTAGACTTGGTTGTACTAAATGACTTATATGATCCCATTTAAGATTCTGCAATAGGGGAGAGGCAAGGCCCAACTGCTGGAAAAGATTTATTATTTTTAACTCAGAGAAACTTAGCAGTGACTTGGGCATAGGAAGGATGAGATTCAGGATCCAGATATTGAGAACAGAGTAACAAAGTTGGACTTGGTTATAAGGATCAAGGCAAGAGACTGGCTACTGGATGTTGTATAAGGTCAGAGCAAAGCAAAACTCTATGGTGAGTTTCAGAGCTCTGGGGCCTGGGTTTGCTATCAATCCTGCCGAGCTCAGAGTTAAATTGAGCTCATTCTGGGATGGGTGACTAAACGGCTATACCTATGATATTTGAAGGGTAAAGGATATGCAAGGAAGCACCAGGTAACATTTTCACATGTTCCTCTTTTTTCTCTCAAAGGGGAGCTCTATTTCATGTCTACTGGAGTGCCAAGTGCCACTTCTGCAAGTGGAGTCATTTACAAAATGGTTGACCCTTCCAGGTAAGGCCTACTCTAATTTTTAAAAAAATGTAGCATCCATGTGCCTGACTATGATTAATTTTTCAGCAATCCCTGGCCCCCAAAGTCTTGTATGAATAGAAAATGAGCACAAGCCCTACTCATGTTCCCTAATGCGCTCCCCTCCCTATCCTGGGCCAAGCTCACTTTAGAACTTGCCAGTGTCATAACTGGTAAAGATCTTAAAGTCCAATAAGATAAACGTCAGAGCTGGAAGGAGCCTCAATCCCAGAGCCACAGAGCGTCTGGGCCCCAGTGGCTTTCTCAGTGTGTTTCTTCTTCAGGCAGGCTAACTGAATTGTTCAGGATTGCACTATATGCTTTGGCTTTTAACTGCTCAGTCTTGTGCTTAGTTCCCTGATATCTCTCTCTTGTAATAATCGACATAGGTGGCTTATTTCTTGTTCCTGTGCCACCTGTGTTATTAGAGGCTATTGAAAGGAATCATCAGAGAAAGGCTTAATGTTGGCTGATGGTGACAGAAAGTATCATGATCTCCAGAGGAAAGACTCCTTTCAGCTCCATCGAGGCAGGGCCCCAATTTGATAGGAAATCAGCTTTCTTGCTGATAGGGGGATGTAGCTCCTAATAAAGAGCTAGTAACAGACAGTCATGTGTTTGCACTCTGTAGGCACCTCCAATGTGACCACCATTTTGATTCAGGAGAAAGGTATCACTGCTGTTACTCACAGGATCTGTTCTGTTCTTGGTTGAGCAAACTTTGAGAAGTTCCCCCTGTGCTAAAGGGGATTCAAAGGTGAATAGTTTTGCATGCTGCAGCTTAGAATCTAATCTTTAACTGAATCTGTGATCTCGGATTCTGAAGCTCCCTCTTATAATGCTGATTGCAACCCATCCATCCTGTGAGATGATAATAGTCTATTAGATGGCTCCTTTCTTTCTCTGATGGACCCTGCTTTATTAAGCACTTAAAGATATTCCACAAGGGAGAGTGGCATGAATGTACAACCTGAAATCTATTGGAGGAGAAAAAAATAAACACCCCCCTTTTCCCCCCCTCCCCCAATTAGCCCAAGCAGTTTATAAACCATGACATCTGATGTGGGAGAGATCACTTCTCTGTGTGGGGATCAGGGAAGATTTCACAAAGAAGGAAGCACTGGAGTTGCTTTGTAAGATGACTAGGTTATTATTAACTGGCAGAGATAGGGGAAAGGGTATGGTTTTTCTGAACCCTTAAATGAATCCAGCTCTGCTGAGAGACTGTGGGATAGTAGACAGACTGTTGGGTTATGAGTCAGGAGACCTGGGTTTGAGTTGTGGAGATTTGACATTTGTCAGTATATACGACTGCTCAGTTGTTGTTCAGTCATTTTTTCAGTCATGTCCAACTCTGTGACTCTGGGGTTTTCTTCGCAAAAATCCTAAAGTGGTTTACAATGTCCTCTCATAGCTCATTTTACAGATGAGGAACTGAGGCAAACAGTTAAGTGACTTTCCCAGGGTCACACAGCTAGGAAGTATCTGAGGCCAGATTTGAACTAAGGAAGATGAGTCTTCCTGACTTCAGGCCCACTGCTCTATCCACTGTGCCATCTAGCGCCCTGTGTGACTGTAGTCAACTTATTTTACTCTCTGAGTTTTAGTTTCTTCTGTAAAATGGGAATTATAACACATGCATTATCTACCTCACAACTAATAAAGGGCTTTGCAGACCACATATGTACATATTTGTGTTATATGTGTATCTATATGTGCATTATATATGAATATATAATATATACAATTATATATATGTAAATGCACATGTACATGCACACATTTTATACGGATAATTTTATCATACGCTGCTGAACAAAGCTAAAGGAAATCACAAAACCTTGTTGACTGGGTCCACAACAGATTTATGCTGGCTAAATCAAACTGGGCCCTCCCTGCAGCCAGGCAACCCCACTGCTCCTCCCCGACTGATTTCTCATCCCCCTCAAACAGGAACTGTTTTAAACCTGTGACTTTTACCTTGAACCTCCAACATCACTTGTCATTCTCTCCCTTCACCTTCTCTGCTAAGAACTTTAAGTCATGCTTTACCAGAAAAAATTGTGGCTTTTCACTGAGAGCGTTCTCTCCTTCTCTCCTCGCTTCCTTCCTGACATCATCTCCTCCTCCTCCTACTTTTACTTCAGTCCATGTTGATGAGGTAACTTCTGTTTGACAAGGTCAGGCCCTCTACACAGACTTGATCCCACCCCCCATCTGTATACTCCAGCAGATCATCGCCACTCTCTATTTACTCATTCCTTTCCTGCTGCCTACAAACACACTCATCTTCCCACCCTTGAAAAACTCTCACTACATCCTACCATGTTCTGTACAACTCTGTGACCCTGTTTACCATAGCATCCCAATGCTGCCCATGGGATTTTCTTGGCAAAGATACTGAACTGGTTTGCCATTTTCTTCTCCAGAGGATTAAGGCAGAAGTTAAGTGACTTGACCAGGGTCACATAGTTAATAAATGTCTGAGACTGGATTTGAACTCAAGTCCTCTTAATACCTAGCATTCTATCCACTGAGCCAAGAGCCATGCCCACCAGCTTTTTCCCCTTTATCTCTTCACATCTTCTCAGCTGAACTCTTTTTTTAAATTAAATTTTATGTTTATTTTTAGTTTATATCATTCATTTCCACAAGATTTTGAGTTACAAATTTTCTCCCTGTCTTTCCCCTACCTACCACCCCAAAACAGTGACCCCACTGTAAAGCCCCTCCCTCAATCTGCTCTCTCCTATATTCTTCCCCAAACCCCCTTCAACTCTCCAGTAGGGCAAGATGGATCTCTATACCCCAGTGCCTGTACATCTTATTTCCCAGTTGTAAACGTAAAAAAAAAAAATTATATATATATAAACATTTGATTTTAAAACTTTGAATTCCAGATTCTTTCCCTTCCTCCCTTGTCACCCATCCTTACTGGGAAGATAGGCAATTCAATATAGGTTATACACGTGTAGCTACGCAAAACATTTCCATTGGGGATATATTGTGAAAGATTGACTATATTTCCCTCCATCCTATCCCATCCCCCACTTGTTCTATTCTCTACTTTGACCTTCTCCCTTTTCAAAAGTGTGTGCTTCTAACTTCCCTCTCCACCAACCTGCCCTCCCCTCCATTATCCCCCCTCTCATCCCCTTCCCCCCTACTCTCCTGTACGGTGAGATATTTAGTATGTATGTCATTCCCTCCCTAAGCTAAATTCAATGAGAGTAAGGTTGACCCATTCCCTTTTGCCTTCCTGTTCTTCCCCTCCATTGTTAACAGTTTTTCCTTGCCTCTTCTATATGAGATAATTTACCCCATTCTGTCTCTCCCCATCTGCTCTCATTATATTCCTCTCTCACCTCTCAGTTTCACCTTTTAAGTATCATCCCTTCCTATTCAATTGGTCCTGTGCCCTCTGTGTATGTATACCTGTACACATATATACACACACTCACATATGTAGTCATATGTCCATATACCCTCCTATAGAGACACATATACGTATGTATACATATACATATATATATATATATACATTCCCTTCAATTATTCTTATACTGAGAAAAGTTTCATAAGTTCGTATTATCATTTTTCCATGTAGGAATGTAAATAGTTCAACTTTGATAAATTCCTTATGATTTCTTTTCCCTGTTTACCTTCTAATGCTCCTCTTGCTTCTTGTATCTATGTCAAATTTTCTATTCAACTCTGTTTCTTTTTCATCAAGATTGCTTGAAAGTCCTCTATTTCATTGAACAACCATATTTTCCCCTGAAACATGATACTAAGTTTTGCTAGGTGGGTGATTCTTAGTTTTAATCCCAGCTCCTTTGACCTCTGTCATATCATATTCCAAGCCCTTCTATCCCTCAGTGTAGAAGCTGCCAGATACTGTGTTATCCTGATTGTGTTTCCACAATATTCAAATTGTTTCTTCTTGGCTGTTTGTAATATTTTCTCCTTGATCTGGGAACTCTGGAATTTGGTTATAATATTCCTAGGAGTTTTCTTTTTGGGATCTTTTTTTCAAGGGGTGATCAGTGGATTCTTTCAACCTCTGTTTTGTCCTCTGGTTCTAAAACATCAGGGTAGTTTTTGTTGAGAATTTCTTGAAGGATTATTTCTAGGTATTTTTTTGATCATGGCTTTCAGGTAGTCCAATAATTTTAAAATTATCTCTCCTGGATCTATTTTCCAGGTCAGTGGCTTTTCCAATGAGATATTTCACATTGCCTTCTATTTTTTCATTTGTTTGGATCTGTTTAATAGTATCTTGATTTCTCATAAAGTCACTAGCTTCCATTTGCTCCAGTCTAATTCTGAAGGAATGGTTCTCTTCAGTGAGCTTTTGAGATTCTTTTTCTATCTGGCAAATTTGGCTTTTTAAGGCATTCTTCTCCTCATTGGCTTTTTGAGCCTCTTTTGCCATTTGAGTTAGTCTATTTTTTAAGCTGTTATTTTCTTCAGTCAAGTTGTTGACTCACTTTTCATTATTTTCTTGCATAATTCTCATTTCTCTTCCCAATTTTTCCTCCACTTCTCTTATTTAGTTTTCAAAATCCTTCTTAAGCTCCTCTATGGCTTTTCTTGGAAGCTTTTGGTACAGGAGTTCTGACTTTGTTGTCTCCCTCCTGTTCCATGCTTTGATCCTTTTTGTCTCCAAAATAGGAATTTAAAGTCAGATTGCTTGCTTGCTTTGCTTCCTTTGCTTGCTCATGTTTCCACTTAATTATTTGACTTTTGAGATTTTTGCCACAGTAGAACTCAGCTTCCAGAGAGGAGAGCTTTGTCCCAAATCACTGGGGTTTTCACAGCTGCTGGAGCTATTAGTTGGATGCTCTCTCTGAAGCCTCCACTGGCTCTGGCACCTGGTCACACATCTCAGAACCTCCACCCTAGACAGTAATCCAGATGCAAGGAGGTTAAAGCAAGAGTGATTACTCCTCAGAATGCTTGCTTGGTCCCCCTACAATCTGCAGGCCACGAGCTCTGAAGCAGCCACACCACAGCGGCTGCCATACCTCAGCTGCTTCTCCCTCTGGGAGGCAGAGGCCAGATCTCACTCCCAGACCCCCTGTTCCCAAAATCCACATTGACCTCTCACTTTGTCTTTGGCATTTATGGGTTGATAATTCCAGAAACTGCCACAGCTTCTGGTGATCTACTCTCTTGAAGTCCCTCCAGCTGTGACTGGTGATGGCCACCCTGAGGCTAAAACCACGGGCTCACATGGTACTGGGCTCTACTCCCAGTGGTGCTGCAATGGATCCTTTCTGTCTACCTGCCAGGATGCCTTCAGCGGGAGATTTGTTTTCTCTCTGTCACTTTGTGGGTTCTGTAGCCCTAAAGTTTGTTTATAGTCATTTTTAAATAGGTATTTGGTGTGGTTATGGGGGGAGCTCACAGAGTTTTCCTGCTTCTTTGCCTCCTTCTTGGCTCCTCCCCCTTAGCTGAACTCTTTGAAAATGACTTATACAATTGGTGCTTTCAAATCCTTTCCTCTCATTATCTTCCAAATTCTTTTCAATCTGGCTTCTAATTCAATTGAAACAGCTCTCTCCAAAGTTACTGATGGTCTTTTAACTGCCAGATCTAATGGCTTCTTCTTAATTGTCATTCTTCTTGACCTCTTTGTGACATTTGGCACAGTTTACCACCTGTTTACTCTCTTCTTCCTAAAATTTTTCTTTTCTCCTCTCTTTTCCCTTTCCTTCCTTCCTTCCTTCCTTCCTTCCTTCCTTCCTTCCTTCCTTCCTTCCTTCCTTCCTTCCTTCCTTCCTTCCTTCCTTCCTTCCTTCCTTCCTTCCTTCCTTCTTCTCTTCCCTTCCCTTCCCTTCCCTTCCCTTCCCTTCCCTTCCCTTCCCTGCCCTGCCCTGCCCTGCCTTGCCCTGCCCTTCCTTTCTCTCTCAGTTCTCCTAGCTGTCTGTTCTCTCTTTTTTATTTTGTTTTGCTGGCTCTTCTTCCATGTCATTCCCATTAAATGTGGGTGTCCCACAAGAATTTTTACTGGACTCCCTTCTCATTTCTGTGTTTTATCCTTGATGATGTTATCAGCTTTCCTGGAGCTCAGTTTTCATTTCTATGCCTATGATTCATACATCTATTTTTCTAGGCCCTATCTCTCTCCTGAGCTCCAGTCCCACATTACCAAGTACCTATTGAACATTTCAAACTGGATGCCCTGTGGTCATCTCAAACTCAACATATCCAAAAGAGATCTCATCTTTTCAATCTAAGTTTTCCCTCGTCCCAGATATTCTATGACTGTTGAGTGTATTGCCATCCTCCCAGTCAATGAGGTTCACAATGTTTGTGTTATCCTCAGCTCCACTCTCATTCACCCACATATCCAGTCTGTTGCCAAATCTTTTCATTTCTCTGTTCACAAAGTCTCTTGTAAACAAACTCTTCTTTCCACCAACTCAATCACCACCCTGATACAGTTCCTCATCACCTCATGCCTGCCCTCTTATAGCAGCCTCTTGGTTGGTTTCCCAGCCTCAAGTCTCTCTCTTCCTACCCCCAATTCCAAACAACCCTCCACACAGCTATCAAAGTGATTTTCCTAAAGCTCAGGTTTTATTGTATCACCCCCTTTCCTTTGTATTCCATAAACATCAGTGATTCCTTTTATCTCCAGCATAAATGACTGAATAAAGAGTTTCTTTTGGCCCCCTTAGCTCTTCACAATCTTCCTATTTTTCCTGTTTTCTTGTATTCTGCTCCCTTCCCTGGTACTCTGTGATGTGGCCATACAGCCCTAATTGCTGTTCCTTGGATAGAACTCTCTCTCTCCCTCTCTCTCTCTCTCTCTCTCTCTCTCTCTCTCTCTCTCTCTATTCCTCTGCTATATCTGGCCTCCACATCTGGAATGCTTTCCCTCCCAACATCCAACTCTTAGGATCCTTGGCTTGCTTTTAAGACTCAGCTCAAGTACCTATTTTTCTAGGAGAACTTTCCTAGTCCATAGCTACTTGTGCCACCCCCTCTAAGTTTACATTCCGTCTCTGTATTTATCTTCTGTGCACAAACTGCTCTGTGCTCTCTCTCCTTCTCAATGTAAACTCCTCTAGGGGAGAGACTGTTTTGTACCTGGCACATAAGTAATGCTTAATAAATGTTTGCTGACTTTTATATACATATACATATACACACCAACCCTTTCCTCCCTCCCATTTCTCTCTCTGTCTCTCTTGGTCCCTGTATGTGTATACACACACATACACATAGATATTGGTGTATAACACTATGTATATATATATATATATATATACATACACACCTATATGTGCATATATACATATGCATATAGAATATTCTATATAAATACATATTGGGATAGTTATAGATATCATCATACTGCTCTATCAATTTGTCCTTGTACCACTTCTATTAGGCTTTTGATTAGTGACTTGTAGGGAGGTCTAGATGGCATACTTATTGAGTTTGCAGATAACATGGAATTGAGAAGAATAAGTTCTTCTCAAGTCACTGGGTGACAGAGTCAGTATCTAAAAATATTTTAACAAGTTAAAATATTGGTCCAGATCTAATACAATGAAATTTAATCAGAATAAATATAAAGTCCAGTACTTGGATTACAAAATATTCAACTGTACCAAAGGAAGAAGGGAGAACATGACTGGCCAACATGTGAAATTTGGCGGACTTATTTTAGTGGATGGCAGCTTTGTGGTGTGGTAGATAGAGCACTATACCTGGGAGCAGGAAGATCCAAGTTCAGACCCAGTTTCAAACACTTACTAGCTGTGTGATCCTGGGTAAATTACTTAACCCTTTTTACCTCAGTTTCCTCATCTGCAAAATGAGCTGGAGAAGGAAATGGCAAAACACTTTGAACACAGCTGAAAATCAACAGAACAGCAAAAATTTTAGCAAACTAGGTATTCTAGTGGATGCTAAATGTTCAGTTAGAAAACAATGTAATAGGGCAGTCAAAAAATATGATCAAATCTTAGGCTGTATTAATAGAATCACAGAATGTAAAATGAGGGAGACAGCAACCTTACTATCTTCTGCCCTGGTCAGACCCTATCAAGAGTATGTTTTTAGTTTGGGGGGTCCACATTTTAGGAAGGATGTAAACAAATCCAGAAGAACTCAATCCTGATTTTTAGGGAGATGGAAAACCATACCATGCTAGGATCAGTTGAAACAACTGATGTTTAATCTGGAAAAGACAAAGCTTTCAAATGACATGGTCATTTCCCTCAAGTGCTGGAAGGACTATAATATGGAAGAGGGAAAGAAGAGCAGGTAGAAGTTGCAGAGAGACAGATTGGGTTTGGGTATAAGGAAACCTTCCTAATAATTCATTGCCAAACCATGGAATGGAATGGGATGCTTCAGTAAGTAAGGCTGCCCCCCTTACTGGAAGCATTTTCAATTAAAGACTAAATGGCTGATTTTCAGATCAGATCTATAGTTAGGTTCAACTGAATGAGCTCCGAGGTCTCCTCTGATGCAGAGATTCTGTGGCTCTGTAATTTAGCCCACCCATCCACGTTCTGTCTGTCCTCTGGTTCTGACCAAAATAGGGCCCCCTTTTTTGCCCCTCTCCTCTGTATCTACTCATATGCAGCTGTGTATTTTATTACTGCTCAGCCTGTATTCCTCCCTGGCCCCTTGGCTAGTATAGCACACTCTGTTGTCTTTACAGGAATGCTGTTATGCATACTAATGTGTGGTTTGTCCCATTCAATGGATACTTGGCTTGTCTGGAGTGTCTCACAATGAGTCCTGCCAATAGGGGGGAAGCAGTGGGTTTTGTAATCACAGTAATAGTTGACATTTTCATAGCACTTTCTAGGTTGTCGTTCAGTTATTTTTCAGTCGTATCTGGCTCTTCATGACCCATTTGGGATTTTCTTGGCAGAGATACTGGCATGGTTTGCCATTTCCTTCTCCAGCTCATTTTACAAGTGAGGAAACAGAGACAAGGTTCAGTGACATGCCCAGGGTCACATAACTACTAAGGTCTGAAGCCAAATTTGACCTCAGGAACATGAGTCTTCCTGACTCCAGGTCTAGCACTCTATGCACTGCACCTCCTAGGGTGGGAAGCACTTTATATGCATGAATTCATTTGAACTTCACCGTGCTGTAGGGTATAGGTACTAAAGCTACTATGCTTTACTTGTGAAAAGAAAGGGTTCTTTGGTGGTCATCATTTGTTTGCAGGGTATTAATGCAGAAACCAAGAAGTGCTTCATTCAAATCTGCCTAGCCTCATCTGTGTTTAGGACCGTGTAATGGGTGGTGCAGAAGATACAGCCAGTCAATTATCATTTATTAAGCATGTACTGTGTGCTAGACACTGTGCTTATAACTGCAGAAACAATCCCTCCTCTTGAGGACTCACTTCCCAATGGAGGAGACAATATGGAAACACTCTGTACATGCAAAATGTAGGATAAATTAGAGACAGTCATGGTGGGGAAGGCTCTAGCATTAAGGGGGACAGTAGGGTTAAAGATGAACAGGACACTGCCACTGCCCACCCAGGCTAGTTGTGATGGTGGTTTGGCTGAACATAGATGAACACATTCTCATACAAACACCTAAGAAAGCCACAATCGAGGCACTTTTGAAGTTCTGAGGATGGAGAGATCACGGAACCTTAGAGAGACCTCAGCAACCCCTGTTTTCCAGTTCAGACTACCTGAACAAGAAACCCCTCGACAGCCACCTGACCAGTGGTTATCCAGCCTTTCCCTATAGATCTTTAGTGGGAGGAACTCACTACTTCCCAAAGTAGTGATATCCCAGTCTGCTTTGGGATAACTCTTACTTGTTACCAGCAATAAGCCTAGGCAACTAAGTGGCACAGTTAATAGAGCACTAGACTCAGAGTGAGGAAGACCTGAGTTCAAATTTGGATTCAAGGATTTACTAGTTGTGTGACCCTGGACAAGTCACTTTTCTTCTGTTTGCCTCCGTTTCCTCATCTGTAAATTGGGGGCCATAATAGCATTTTCTTTCCAGGGTTGTTGTGAGGATAAAAAGAGATATTAGTAGGGGCAGCTAGGTGGCACAGTGAATAGAGCACTGGCCCTGGAGTCAGGAGGACCTGAGTTCAAATCCAGCCTCAGATACTTAACATTTACTAGCTGTGTGACCTTGGGCAAGTCACTTAACCTCAACTGCCCTGCCCTCGCCCCTCCAAAAAAAAAAAAGAAAAAAGAGATATTAATAAAGCACTTTGCAAATCTTCAAGTGCTATATATATGCTAACTGCCATTATTATGATGATGATGCCTGAATCTGTGTCTCTGTAACTTCCATTACTCCTAATGGAGTTCTGGAACCAAGCAGAAAAATCTAATGCCTCTTTCTTCCCTTGTTGCCATCACAGAGACTGAGAAATTATTTCTGTGAGGTCAAGAGGATGGAAGGAGTGTGAACAGAAGATCATAGATTCAGAGTTGGAAAGTACCTTAGAGGCTATTGGGTGAAACCCCCTAATTTTACACATGAAAAAACTGAGGTACAGAGAGGTTAAGTAATGTGTCCAGGGGCACACAGCTATTAATTATCTGAAGGAGGAGTTCAACTCAGGTCTTCCTGACTGCTAGACCAGTACCCTATCCATTATACCATGATACCTCTCCCTTCTCAAGAGGTCCAATATGAAAGGCAGGTTATTAACAATAGAATGGGAGTACCAGAGGGCACAAGGAAAGGGAGGACAGAGGAGTGAGGAGTATGGGGTTTCAGAAGGAGTAGAGATGAAGTGAATGGGGATCATGGTGCTGGAAGTAATAGTAAGGGAAGGGAGTTTTCTCCTAGGCAGCCTCTGACTCTGAATGCAGGAGTTCGTAGATTGTATTACCTTTCACAGTAAACAATGTCCCAGACTCTGTCTTAAATGTGGATTTTTCTTCCCCTTCTAGAGGGGCTGGTTGGTGGTGCTGAGGCTGTGATCTGGAGGTACATTTGGGTGACTGGGTGGGGAAAAGACTGCTGTCTGACATATTGAAAATTACAGAAGGTTATTAGCCATGGCAGCTCTGACTCCCTCCCCTCCCCCCCCTCACCACCCCATCAAGTCGACTTTCTCACCCTCTTGGTGAGGATAAAAGGGCTAAGGCTCTGGTCCTGGGCTGCCATTGTGTAAGACGACCCCTTGGGAGATTTGTTCTCCTTTGCTCCATAGGGGCAGAGCTAGCAGGTGGATTTTTACCAGTGCCTGCTAGATGCATTCCATATAATGTCCTAGAGCCCATCATTCCCATACTTGGAGTTGGGGCTCAGAAATCCAAATCTCACCCTCAGATACCATCTTTTTAATCAGCTTTCACTTCTCAAATTTGCCTTCTCTCTTAAAACCCTTTCCTTTTATTATAGCAGTGATGAAAACACCACTTCTGACCCCCTAAAGTCTTTGATTTCCTACCCAAGACCTCATAACTCTTAATAGTATACCTTAAAAGACTCTGGAAGTTTTAAATAAGTTTTAAAAAACAAATGTTAATGCATGTTACATGCAACTGGGAAATAAGATATATAGGCACTGGGGTATAGAAATCCATCTTGCCCTACTAGAAAGTTGGGGAGGGGATAGGGGAGGATATAAGAGAGAACAGATTGGGGGAAGGGGTATTCAGCAGGCTTACTATTCTGGGGTAGGGGGTAGGGGAGAGACAGGGAGAAAAATTTGTAACTCAAAATCTTGTGGACATGAATGTTGAAAACTAAAAATAAATAAATAAATTGGGGAAAAAATAGTGTACCTTAGATTCTCCTGACAGTATCATTGTACCCATGTGGATCACCAGAAGTGAGTAACAATTAGTCATGTTTGACAAGTCTTGAGTGGTTATTTGTTATGTCCTAAACACATGGCCTTTCTATTGAGCTGAACTCTCTTCTGGCTTGAAAAAATAAGGGAATGCTTCTAGTTGAATTAGGTTTCAATGTGGGGTAGGATGGGAAAGCATTAAAGGTAAAGGGAATGGTATGAATAAAGTTGCAGAGATAGAAAAGTTGCAGTCTTTTTTCATTTAACAGTGACTAGTCTAGTTTGGAGTATTGAGTACATGAGAAGAAACAGTGAAAAATGGAATTGGATTGGTAGATTGGTACCTAAAACATGGAGGACAGCTGGTAAATACCAGACTAAGGAGTTTGAGCCTTATCTACTATCTAGTAAGGAGTCATTGAACATTATGGGAGAGCTCAGAGATCCAAAGTTGGCTGTCCCACTACATCTCATCATGGCAGAATAAGAGAAAGTGGATTGTATGATAGTCCATGAAGAAGCCAGAACACTAGATAGTTGTAGGAAGACTTGGGTTAAAATACCAGCTTTGATTATTCCTAGTCTTGAGTTTTAGGGTGAGTCACTTCTCTCTTCCCTCAGTCTACAAAATGAGGATGTTGGATTAGGACTTTTACTGACAGTTTTTTATATCAGGATGAGGGTGATTTTATTGATTAGACCAGGTGCTGATTTTTCCTTGCATCAGATTTTCCATGGAGCATTGAACATCTCAGAATTTTAACCTCCTCACAATTTTCTCATATAAAATGGGGATAATCCTGTCTTCCTCTCCCTACCTCATAGACTATTGTAAGGATCAAGATGAAATGATAGAGGAGGAAGTGCTCTGTAACCTCTGTCACTATTAAAGTAAGGGATTGTTTCTTATACTTAGCTCCCTATAGCTTTTCCACATGTTATCTCCTGGGCTGCCATGTGGAGAATACATTTTGCTCCAAACTTGGAGGCTCTGACAGGATCCTGACAGCCTCCTTTGGACTTATGACCCCAGAAACTCTTCTCCCCTCATCCTGTGCCCTAGCCGTTTGATGATTTTTCATGCCTCCACAGCCTGGTGCTCCTAGCTGGTCACAATGTTGGGCAAGGATTTCAAGGCCAGATTGTTCTCATTCTCCATGGTGACATGTTTTGGCTCTTTTCTCTCTTGTTATCCCCATGAAGGACTGCCTGAAGAGAACTAACTACATTAGTTCTTCAGGGCATCCTCAGGAAGGTCTTTTCTTTTGTATAAAGGGGGTTTTGACCCTTTTCTGGGTTAGGCTGATCTCTTCGTGTGTGTGAGTGAGTGTGAGTGTGTGTGTGTGTTTGTGTGAGTGTGTGTGTGTATTAAGGAATAAAAGAATCACAGACACTTAGAGTTTGCAGGGACTTTTAGAGTCTATCTTACCCAACTAGGATTTGAGCAGGAATCCCTCTGCACCTTCCCTTATATGTGCTCATTCATTCTGCACATCACTTCTCATGACGGGGAGCTCACTACCTCATAAGGGAACCCATTCTGTTTTGGGCTAGCTCTGGACTTCCATGAGCTAAGCTACACAATTTATCACTTTGGTCACTGTATTACATCGTCTTAGGTTGTTTGCTGTTGTTTTGTGTGTGTTAATCTTGTCTCCCTTGAGTTCCTTGAATATTTTCACCCTTTTGCTCTGCCTTGAAATTCAGCTTAGCACCACAGAATATCAGGGCTATATGGGAACTTAGAATCCTTAGATTAGACTCTTTTTAACATAGATTCTCTTTTTAAAAATAGTATTTTATTTTTTCCAATTACATGTAAAGACAATTTCCCCCCAATTTTTAAAAACATTTTTATTTAAAGATGTGAGTTCCAAATTTTATCCCTCCCCCCTCCATCTCCTCTACCCTTCTTAAGATGGTAAGCAATCAGATATAGGTTATGCATGTGCAATTGTGTAAAACATTTCCATGTTAGTTATTTTGTACAAGACTTGAATAAAAGAAAAAAAAAACAAAAGAAAGAAAGTGAAAAACAGCATGCTTCAGTCTGTATTCAATCAGTATCAGTTCTTTCTCTGGAGATGGAGAGTATGCTTTATCATTTGTCCTTTGGGGTTGTGTTGGATTGTTGTGTTGCTGAGAACAGCCAAGTCATTCACGGTTCTTCATTGAACAATGTTACTGCTACTGTATACAATGTTCTCCTGATTCTGTTCACTGTCTGATTTACTATGCATTAGTTCATGTAAGTCTTTCCAGGTTTTTCTGAAATCTGCCTGCTCATCATTTCTTATAGCACAATAATATTCCATTACAATCATGTACCACAATTTGTTTAGCCATTCCCTAATTAATGGGCATCCTAAAGCCAATTTTTAATATTTGTTTAAAAAAACTTTAAGTTCTAGTTTTTTCTCCCCCCTTCCTAAAATGGTAAGCAATTTGATATAGGCTATATATAACACATAGATTCTTAGAGCTGGAAGGGCCTTAGAGATCTTCTCGTCCAACTCTCCTTCTGACTTGCCTACCAGCTCTTCCTGGTTCCATGTCCAGCCTCCTATCCTGTGTACCATGGCACTTCCCAATTACAGCTTGAGACATTTAGATTAGACATAAAAATGAACTTACTGGAGTGGAGTGAGATATTGAAATAATGACTGAGGGTAGCCTTGGAATCCACTTCAGATGAATAGAATTTATTTTCCTCCAACTGAGATGCCCTTGGTGAGGTCCTCCCAGTAGGCTGGGGGATGGAGAAGGTCGCCTCTCCAGCTCTAGGAGATATTCCCTAACTTCAAGCCTTGGTGCAGCTGCACTGGGGAAGCCTTCTCATGGCTCCTTCTGTGTGTTGGCAGGAGAGCTCCTCCAGGCAAGTGTCAGATCAAGGCGGCCCCCGTGAAAGTGAAGAGTCGAATCATCAGCTTTGAGCGTAAGGAGAGTAAGTCTTGCTGCTTCTTGGATATTTGGCATGCAGACCCCAGAGTCTTGGGAGTCTAAGCTGGGAGGAATGATTTACGCTGAGCTCCTAATCTTCCAGGAGAGAGAACCAAGGGTGACTTGCCCAAGACTATAAATGCCAGATCCTGGATTCAAATCCCAATCCTCTGGGTCTGAAACTACCACCTTCTTATGATAGCATGCTGTTCCTTAGAGATGGGTACCTCTTAGCCTCTGAGATGGATGTGGGAGGCTTCTGGGGTTGGTTTCAACATCATAGGATCCAGAAGGCATAGCAGCTGTGGCACCATGACTGATATGGGTAAGCATGGGCATAGGGCAGCTTTGTATTTCCCTGACTGGTCCTGGTTTTCCTAGCCAGTTCTGGGCTTTCTGCCTCCAACCAAACTGGCAATCCAAGGAGACAAATGAGAGGGAAGCAGCTGAGTTACTCAGTTACTGAATATTTCTTGATATTGGGCAAAGTTGGTGGGCAAAGCATGGTGGGAGAGCTAAAGAAGAAGAAAAATGTTTTATTTTTATAAGACTTTAATGTTTACATGGGGCAGTTAGGTGGCACAATGGATAGAGTGTTGGGTCTGAAGCCAGGAAGACTCATCTTCCTGAGGTCACAATCTGGTTTCAGACACTAGCTGTGTGACCCTGGGAAAGTCACTTAACCCTGTTTGCCTCAGTTTCCTCATCTGCAAAATGAACTGGAGAAACAAATGGCAAACCACTCTAGTATCTTTGCCAAGAAAACTCCAAAAGGGTCATGAAGGGTAGGATATGTCTAAAACAACTGGACAACAACAGATATTTACAAAGCCCCCTTTTTTTTTTCTTTCAAGCAATCGGGTTTAAGTAACTTGCTCAAGGTTACACGGCCAGTTATTTCTGGGTGTGGTGCTGAGTATCTGAGCCCAGATTTGATCCAGGTCATCCCGACACTGGAGCCAGTGCTCTTACTCGCTGAGCCACCTGGCCGCCCCTAAGCAATCGGGGTTAAGTAACTTGCTCAAGGTTACAAGGCCAGGTGTTTCTGGGTGGGTGCTAAGTGTCTAAGCCCGGGATTTGATCTCCAGGTCTTCTCAACACTGGAGCCGGTGCTCTTACTTGCTGTGCTACCTGGCCACCCCTACAAAGCCCTTTTTTATAACCACTTTGTGAGATAGGTAATACAAAGATTATTATCTCCATTTTATAGATGAGAAAACTCAAGTTTAAACTGGTAACAAACCTGCCACAAATACAAGAGCAAGACAGTCCCTAACCTCAAGGAGTTTACCTCTTACAGGTGGTTGGTAGGACAAAATGGGTAGATGGTGGTATGCAGCATGTTCACAGAAAAAATGTTTACAAAATAAACAGGGGCACTAATATTTGGGGCAATTAGGAAAGGCCTCTTGAGGGAGGGAGTCCTGGAATAGACCCTTAGAAATGCCCTAAAAGTTCCAAGAGGTAGAGGGGTAGCATTCCAGGCATGGGTGGGGGGGGGTGTGTGTGTGTGTGTGTGTGTGTGTGTGTGTAGAGGTGAAAGACAGAAAGTCATTTTTTTAGAACTGCAAATAGGTGGTTTGGTTTGGAAAGTTTGTAAGGGGAAACCTGCTACCTCATCTTCAGGAAGCCTTTCTCATGCTCTTTTAATTCTAGTGCTTTCTTTAGTAATGTGTAGCCAGCTTGGAAAGCTATGCTGGAGCTAAGATTGTGAATGAATGAAAAACATTTGTTGCTTACTATGTGCAAAGCTCTGTGCTAGGTGCTGGGGATATAAATAGAAAATTCAGGCAGCCCCTCCTCTCGAGGAGCCCCTCCTCATTAGAATGAGGGCAGCCCCTCCTCATTCTAAAGGCAGAGACAACATAGGAGGTTAGCTGCAAGTCAGATGGAAAAGTCCCACAGTCCATAGGATGCACAGCAAAGCACATGGTAATGTATCTTCTCTATTGTCAGTGACATTGATAAAACTACATCCTTTGAACCATGTGATGGTGCAAGGGACTTTGATGGGGAAAACTTTTTTTTTTTCGGAATGACTTTACATGACAAACAAGAATGTGGTTTAGGGAGTATAGGGAACCACCGAAGAGTTTTATGAGTATGGTCTGATTTAGACTTTAGGAATAGCAATTTGTCAGTCACTCAATAAACATTTCTTAAGGGTCTGCCATGTACCAGGCAGTCTATCAAGCAATGGGGATACAAAAAGATGTAAAAGACAGTCTCTGTCCTCGAGGAGTTAACAATTTAGTGGGGGAGACAAGAAGCAAAGAAGTGTGTACAAGCCAGCCATATACTGGCTAAATAGAATTAAAAGAGAGAAGGTGTTAGAATTAAGAGGGATTGGAAAAAGCTTCATGTAAAAGATGGGAACCAATAGACAGAGATGAATTTGACAACTGTGTGAAGAATACATTGGAGAGGGGAGACCTTTGGTATAGGGGCTGTTGTGATGCTCAAATGAAGTTTATATAGGCACACATACATACACACATATATAATTTATGTTATATATTTATTTTATGTTATATGTTTATATAAAAATATATAAAATCACTTTGCAAACCTTAAACCATCACATCAGTGTCAGCTTTTTTGATTATGAGTAGTATTTCCAAGCTCTGTGCTCTCTTTCCTTGCCCAGGTGGAGGGGCCCTGAGAAGGTACATTGGACTTTCTATAGTATCATAGGTTTAGTGCCAGAAGGGATGTCAGAGCCCAGTGAATCCAGACAACTCATTTTACAGATGAAACTGAGGGACAGAAAGGTTAAGTGACTTGCCCAAGGTCACATTGTTGGTATGTGTCTGAGGCAGGTCTTGAACTCAGATGCTCCTCCAAGTCCAATGCACTATGAACTACACCAACTATCAGTCCTTGAACTTTTTGGTCTCAGGATCCCTTTACGTGCTTAAAAAATGAAGACTCTGCAAAGAGCTTTTTTTTTGTAGGTTATATTGATCAATAGTTACTGTATTAGAAATAGAAATGTCTTCATTTTGCTATGAAAACAGTTTTAACCTTGAGGAACTCCAGACCACATTTTGAGAATCATGCTGCTTCTCTGGTGGGTGGGGAGAAATAAGTAGATTCTCTTCCCTTTAACTCTTAAGGGTATCATATAGTCGCTTTATTAGTTCTAAGGACTCCTTTCTCTTACCATCTATCTTGGAAGCACCTGTGTTGTAGATAAGAGTCCTGTAAAAATGGCTTTCATCCTACCTAGCAACTACCTGCTTCCTGTGGCTGCTGAAAGGAAAGTTATTTTAAACTTCAAACACTCTAGAAATGTGAGTTAGTATAATCCCAGAGTTGCCCCTTAACTCTCTAGGTAACCTTGGGCAAGTCAGTTCTCTTGCCTAGGTATGTCTCTTCATTTCTAAAAGGAGGGCTCCTGAGACATCTAGGTGGAGCAGTGAATAGAGCACCAGCTCTGGAGAAAGGAGAACCTGAGTTCAAATCCGACCTCAGACTTAGTAGCTGTGTGACTTTGGGCAAGTCACTTAACCCCAATTGCCCCCCAGAAAAAGAAAAGGAGGGCTCCCTAGAGGCTTTCCCACTTTTAAATGGGGCCATGAGTTAGCTGTTGACGTGTCCAGGGCTAAGAAACGTGACCCTCTGACTCTTTGACCAGGGCTGTTTCCTCCACACCAGACTGACCCCAGAGCCATGAAGAGTTTTCACAAATTGAAATCTTTTCTGTCCTATGGAATTTCGAAGCTCTCTGGGGCAGTGGGACACAGAGGGCGGGCGGTTGGAGAAGGCACAGAAAGAAAGCCCTCTCTGTTGACTTGGTTGTCATGACAACCTGCACTTCTCTCACACATTCCAGTAATGAGGAGAGATGAGTTTTGAGTCTAGCACCTGGGAATAGGGAAATCAGGGAAAATGAGGGCCTATTCAGTTAGCCCAAAAGAGACTGAAAAGTAGTAGCACAGGTAGCATGGCTTGAGTGAAGACAGGGCAAGGTAGGGTAAAGCAAGTTGGCTGCATCTTTTGCTGTCTGGCAGTGACCCCTGTCCTTCAGCTTAGCTCCCTCTCCATTCTTCCCTATCCTGATACAGGGAAGAAGCAGGAAAAATGGGAGCAAAGTGTATTGTCTCTCAGCTCCCCCTTGCTTTGTCTCAGGGAGCCCCTCTTTTCCCTTCCTCTTGGAGCAGTGCTGGAGAAACTGTGGAGACTTGGTATTCCCAGATATGGGCTAGCACACTATTGCTTGTCCTTCAGAACCCAGCTCAGACCCTTCCTCTTCAGTGAGGTTGCTGCAGATATCCCCAACTGGAAGGGATTCCTTCTAGCCCATCGGACACCTTTAATTCTTTGTAAACAATGTAATGATATCTTTTATTTTTACATCTAGACATTTTCCTGTGCAGCTAGGTGGCTCAATGGATAGAGTGTTGGGCCTGGAGTCAGGAAGACTTACCTTCCTGAGTTCAAACCTGGCCTCAGATGCTTACTAGCTGTGTGACCCTGGGCAAGTCTATTAACTCTTTGTCACAGGTTCCTCATCTGCAAAATGAGCTAGAGGAAGAAATGGTAAACTACTATCTTTGTCAAAAAAAATAAACAAACCCCCAAACCCAAATGGGGTCATAAAAAGTCAGACACAACTGAATAACAGATTTTCCCTTTATTTCTTTCCCATTCTCCCCAAGACCCCAAGATCACTGACAGAAGCTCCTCAATCCTATCTGCTAATTCTTTCAATGCCCTTGGATTTCATTTATACAAATCTGTTAACCTGGAATAACTCAGGGCAGCTCAATGCTGTGTTACTGCCTTAGTTTTCTACTCTCTGCTAATGCTTATCTTGCTCATGCTCTGGTCAGCACAGTGTAGCAGCAAGCATCCTAGCATACTCGGGGTGGCTACCAACACAGGTTCTTAGATCTGTTTTTCTAAAGGAAAGCAAGTCAAAATGGGTTAACGATCTTGCTTTAATCAAACATATGTCATTTACCTAGTTCAGGGAAAAAAGATCAGCACCCCGAACTTCAGAGAATACAAACAAGTTACAAGCAGACAAAAAATACAGAGAAACATCAGCAGACAGGCTTCCCACTGTCTGAACATTACATCCATACCTAGTCAGTTACCAGAGAGGGAAGCACTAACATCTGGGTTTTCAAACCTGGGGGGTTCAATGGCTGCCCAGAGTCTCATCTGGTCAAACCATATAACTCTTCTCAAAGTGAGCCCCCAAACAAAATCTCACATCAGTGTATATATAGCCTTCTCCTGGGTCAGAGAATGTAATAACCCTCTTGACCCACTGCCCAATCACCTAGTATCAAGGTGTGGGTGTTTCTGAAAAAACAAGCCTCCCACCACAGGCTCCAGGTGACCACATTCAGTCTATTAGGGGGCAGAGTATATTTTCAAATCTGGGAAGGTTCTCAGATTCACTTAAGCCTATCAAGCCTAGGGGCAGGGAAGATCTTAAATTCCCATTCCCATAACACACAGTTAGCCCCACAGTTGCCGTATAATAGGTCAGTGCACACACCAGTCCAGAGCTCCAGATTCTCCCTAGATTTATCTGCTGCCTGCAGGAGACTTGGAGGAGGAAAAGCTAATCTCCTTCTAGGAGCAACTGGCTGCTTCCTTTAGTTCCACAGATCAAGTGCCCTGCCTGTCTAATCCTAATGATGCTGGTGTACTTGAATCTATCCTTACCTTTTCTCCTCCCCCCTCCAACATGTACTCTCTGCCTTGATTCAACTCTCTATCTAAAGCTGTCCTTGAGTTTTGGTCTAGGGCAGTGGTTCTCAAAGTGTGGTCCAGGGGCTCGTGGGAGTCCTTGAGATGCTTTCAGGGGATCCATGAGCTTAAAACAATGTTCACAATAAAACTAATATGTCTTATGGTAAATATCAATAAATATAACACACATAACCAAGAGTTCTTTGGGATCTTCAGTAGCTTTTAAGACTATAAAGGGGCAGGAGGCAAGGGGAACAAGCTAGGTGGCACAGTGAATAAAGAACCAGCCTTGAAATCAGGAGGACCTGAGTTCAAATCTAATCACAGATACTTATTAGCTGTGTGAATCTGGGCAAATCACCTAACCCCAATTGCCTCCCCCTCCAAAAAAAAAAGAGCATACAGGGGTCCTGAGACCAAAAAGTTTGAGAATTGCTGGTTTAAGGTACTGATCACTGTTCTAGGCATCATATTTTAGGAGGATCATTAAAAAGTTGGAATGCGGCCAGAGTCAGGTGTCAAGGATGTTAAGGAGCCTCATGATTTTGAGGAATTGGCATGTTTACCTCAGGGAAGAGAAGTCTCAGTAGAGAAAGAGCTGGCATCTTCAATTATCTTATGGGATATCATATGGAAGAAAGATTAGACATTTTCTGGGCAGTTCCCAGGAGACAAAAGCAGAACCAACGGATTAAAATTATGAGGAAGAAACAAAGAGATGATTTTCCCTGGGTCATGCACTTAGATTTAAAAAATTAGACTTAAAAATACAGCTTTGGGAAGGCATGGGTAGATAACAGTCCCAATGAACAATATCTGAAATTTTTAATAGACTGTGAGTTCAAAATGTTAGCCATAATATGAATCAACAGAGTGTTACTACAGCCTAAGCCATCTAATACTATCCTAGGTGGCATTTAGAGAGTCATAGTGTCCTAAATCTGGGGGGTATTGGGACTGTCATGCTCTGCCCTTAGTGGACCGCATCTGGGAGGGTTGTGTTCAGTTTTGTCCACCACTTCATGATAAGACAGGCCCTAGAGAAGCTGGAGTGGGTCCATAACAGGGTGACCAGGATGAATGTCATGAGAGGACCGGTTGAATGAACTGTAATCTTGAACCTGGAGAAGAGATGACTTAATGGGGGAAATAAAAGCCTCAAGTTTTAAGAAGAGGAAGAATATTTACTATAGTGCCTATTATGTGGCACTGTGCTAAATGCTTTATAATTATTATCTTATTTAATCTTCACAACAACCCTGGAAGGTAGGTGCTATTATTACCCCTGTTTTGCAGATGAGAAAACTGAGGTAAAGAGTTAAGTAATTTGGTCAGTATCACATAGCTAGTAAGTATTGGAGGCTGGTTGGAACTTAGATCTTTCTGACTCCTGGTCTGGCCTAAGGGCAGAATTAATAGCAATAAATGAAGAGTTTCAGAAAGACAGCTTTAGGTTTGATATAATGAAAAAAGGAAAAAAAGAAAGAAAGAAAAGGGCAACTAGGTGGCACAGTGGATAGAGCACCAAACCTGGAATCAGGAGGACCTGAATTCAAATCCAGCCCCATATACTTACTGGATGTGTGACTCTGGGCATGTCACTTAACCCAATTGCCTCCAAAAGGGGGGGGGAGATAATGAAAGAACATCCTGGAGATCTGCAGTTAGAGAGTGCAAGACCACTTGTTGGAGATGTTTTAGAGGGAAGACTCTTGCTTCTTCTATGGGTTGAACTGGACGATCTCTGAAGTCCCTTCCTAATATACCATTCTGTGATTCTTGGAGAAGCAGATATTCTTCCATGGTAGAGGAGCAGTATAAATCTAGGGAGTCTAGTTTTCTGGGTAAATTTCTGTCTTTGTATTACCCTGGATTTTGTGTATTCCGGGGAAGAGTCTCATGTATTGGGCTATACTGTGAGCAGCTTGAGATCTTAGATGTGGAATACCACAAAGATCTGGGCAGTGAGGATGCTGTTTTCCAAGGGCAGCAGCAGCTGAATTGAAGAAATCTCCTGAGTCCTTGCATGCTTATTCTCTCAAAGAGGTCTGTGTCAGAGGCCCTAGTACCTACTACCCTTACGCCCAAAATTAGAGAGAAATTTGCTTCTCACAATTCTCTTTCTTGTTCATAGAGTTCATCTACCAGACTGTGACTGCGAGGCCTAAACCACGAACCACCACCAAAGCTCCACGACGGGGCACCTCCACTGCAAGGCCCACACCTTCTTCAACCCCTGACTGGGCTGAGCAGATTTTGCAACTCCTCCGAAACCGCTCAGTGACCCCCACAGCACCTATTTTGACCCCAACACGGCGGCCCTCTGGCCGGAGAGGGGGGAGGAGGAAAGGAAGGCCAACTACAGCCCCCCCACCTCTCCGGAATGGCGCCGTCCGATTGCTCAACCACGAATCCCCAGGTCGGGCCCGGGGCCGAGTGGAGATCTATGTGGACAGACAGTGGGGCACTGTCTGTGATGATGTTTGGGACTCCAAGGCTGCAACTGTTGTTTGCCGCCAACTGGGCTTCCCCTATGTGGTCAAGGCAGCCAAGAGGGCAGAGTTTGGCGAGGGCCGGTCCCTGCCCATCCTCCTGGATGATGTTCGCTGCACAGGGCAGGAGAGAAACCTTCTAGAGTGTTCGCATGCTGGGGTTGGCAAACACAACTGTGACCACAAGGAAGATGCAGGGGTGATATGCAGCCATCAAGACCCTGACCTATAGACACATGTGGGTGGCTCTGGAGCATGAGGCTAAGGGCATGATGGGGACAAGAAGAGAATGGGTCTGGGGAGCCTGTCTCTCCCCTACCAGGTGACCTTGTGGGCTCCATTTTGCACTTTGTGTGTGTATAATGTATATGTGTACATACTTGGGCACTTGTGTGTTTTTGAGTTCTTCCTTCCTTCCTTCCTTCGTTCCTTCCTTCCTTCCTTCCTTCCTTCCTTCCTTCCTTCCTTCCTTCCTTCCTTCCTTCCTTCCTTCCTTCCTTCCTTCCTTCCATCCTTCCTTCCTTCCTTTCTTCCTTCCTTCCTTCCTTCCTTCCTTCCTTCCTTCCTTCCTTCCTTCCTTCCTTCCTTCCTTCCTTTCTCTTTCTTTCCTTTTCTTTTTTCTCTTCTTTTTCTTCTTTCTTCCTTTTTCCCTTCCTCCTTCCTTCCTCCTCTTTTTTCTTTTCCTTTCTTTCTCTTCCTATCTCTTCTTTATTTTCCTTTTCTTTCTTTCTCTACTTTCTTTCCTTCTTCCTTCCTTTCCTTTCTTGCTCTCCATTACTTTCCTTTCCCTTTCTTTTACTTCCTTTCCTTTTTCCTTCCTTCTTTTCCTTTCTTTCTCTTCCTTTCCTTTCCTTTTT
>NW_027186436.1:209960-243094 GCF_028583685.1 Petaurus breviceps papuanus
TCTTTTTCTCCTCTGAATCTCAGAAGAAAAAAAAGGACAAAATTTGGGGAGTCAGTGCTCATTGTTCAGGACTATGTAGGTACAGAGTTGGAGTCACTTGTTTTATTTGGATTCATGATTAGAAAGCTAGTGTCTAGAGTGACAATAAGAAGAATCCTGATGTCTTCTACCCTGTTTGTGCCATAACTGGGGTATTGTGTTCAGTTCCATCCATTTTAGGAGGGATATTGATAGACTGGAGTGAGAGAAAGATGACAAGGATGAGGACTGGAGACCAGGCCAAATGAGGAACAGCTGAAATAACTGTAGCTGGTTAGTGGAGAAGAAAAGACAACGGGGGAGACATGATTGCTTTCCTCAAATATTTAAGGAACTAGTAAGGAAAGAGGAAAAAGACAAGTTCTTTGTGGCTCCAGAGCTCAGCACAGTGCCTGTTCTTACTTAATAAATGCTTGCTGACTAAGTGTTGACAGACTCCAGAAAGCAGAACTAAAAGTAATAAAGCTAAGTACAGGAAGGGCAGTTTTGGTTCACTATAAAGATCATTTGGTCCAACATTAAGATACATCCTGATAATTGAAGCCAATTAACAGTGCAGTGGGGTGACTTCTGAGATAGTAAATTCCCCATCACTGGAGATGATTCAAGCAGAGACTAGAGAGGCATCTGTTAGGGATGCTGTAGAGGGTGGTCTTCAGATCAGTTAAACAAATTATTTATTAAATGCCTGCTCTGCTGGGGACTGGGCTGGACACTGGAACTATAAGGACGAAAATGCACCATCCCTGCTCTTAACATTCTATTGGAGTTCTTATATTATGTAGGGATCCCTGTTAGTCCTACGGTTCTTTGAACATCATGATTCCTATATTCAAGTTTATGGAGCCAGAAGTTACTGGGAACAAACTGCGTTCCCCTCTATGTGACCTCAGATAAATTACAGCCTCTCTGTGCCTCTGTTTCCTCATCTGTAAAATGAATGGATTGATATAGAAGGTCACTCCCAGTTCAGTCCTATGACCCTATAAATCAGGTAGCCCCAGTCCCTACCCATGAGCAATGACCAAGTAAACCAGTCATAACTTCATGGCTTAGAATGTAAACGCATTTCAAGTGGGGATTGTTTAGTAGGCACTTAATAAATCCTTGCTGATTGGTTGATTGATTGACTGGTGGTTCTATGAACTTCTTCTTTCCTTTGAGTGAAAGTAACCCAAAGGAGGTGGACCAAGCTTGGCAAAGGGACAAGGGGGATGGTTTCTGCCTCCCCTGATGCAGGCAAATGGGAGCCTTTACCACAGGAGCCATTCTTTTTTTTTTCTTTACCATTCCTGAAGTCTTAGATCCAGCTTCAGGGACTATTGGGTGCGACAAGTGTTACATGTAGTCTGGAGTTGCTTTGTGATCTTGAGTAAGTCACTTCTCTAAACTCCATTTTCTAATCTTTCAAGTGAAAGAATTGGACTAAATGATACAACTCTAGCAGTCCATGGTTCTGTGATTCTGAGGTGGCTGCCAAGTCTCAGAGTCTGTGTCATGACTCCAAGGCCCCTTCTGACTTTGACATTCTAAAGTCCTATGGAGTATCAGAAAGTGGAGGGATTGTTAAGTGATGTATTCCTACCTTAAATACTGTATGAATACGGGTCTGTGGGAGCAAATATGCTTATACTGTCCCCGCTGAGCCAGTACCCCTTGGAATCCAGTTAATCTTATCAACAAACACTTATTAAATACCTACTATGTGCCAAGTGCTGAGGATAGAAATACAATAAATGAAACAGTCCCTACTTAGAAGAAGATGAAATTCTAGTTGGGGAGATCTACTCACTCCAGGGAAAGGAGGAGAATAATCAGATTAACTCGAGAACCTGGCTTTTTATGACAACTAGTCAAATGTGGAATCATCAAACAGGCTTTCTGAAATCTGCCATTACTGATGAACAACATAACAATTTAGTAAGCACCTACCAAATGCAAAACATTTTACTAGGTGATGGAGGAGACATAACATGGCCCATGGCTACAAGGAATGAATTATGTCTAGTAAGGGAATAAGAAGCATATCTATTGGTAGCACCTTCAACTTTAAGGATCTGTAATTTTTTTGGGGGGGTGTATTCCCATTAATAGGTGATTTTCATGAGTTGCCATGGCTGAAAAATACCTTATTCTGTGATGAGTCTAGTACTCTCTGAAAACATATCATTATATGAAAAGTGCATCACAAACCACAATACTATGTGAAATCTACATGGAAAAGGTTGTGTCTGGGAAATCAGGGAAGGCTTCAGAGAGGAGATAACATTCTAATTGGGCTTTAAAGAATGGGTAGGAATTTAACAGGCAAAGATAAAGAAGACATACTATGCATGGAAAATAGCGTGAAGACATGGAGGTGTGAGAGTTTTACATGTCTATGGGTTCTAGAGATTTATTTCTTTCTGTGAGAGTGTGGGCCTTCCTTGGAGATCATTTAGCCAGCTCTCTCCTTTTACAAAGGAGGAAAATTCAGCCCTAGAGAAGGGCAATGATTTACTCAAAGTTACACAGCAGATTCTAGCACCCAGGTTTCCTGTCTCTCATGTTGCCCTCCTCAGAACATTCAGTCTAAAAAGACCCTGTCCAAATTAGTTTTACATCATATTTTGGCATCTTCTTGTGATAGGAAACCAAGATAGATCAATGAATTTCCCCAGGCTCTGTCATGGTAGTCTGTCTGTGAGATTGTATATTTGGGCTGTGACCCCCAACCAAATGTTCCTCCCTGTCTGAGGGCCAACTTTTGAACTGCAGAGAGAATAATGTCATGGGGGCTGGGAAAGGATGACATCTTTGCTGACATATTGCAACATGTCCCTAATAAATGCTGAATGCTTGAATTTCTCTTACTTCATCTCTTATAGCTTCATTGAGTGCCTTGGTCCTTCTTCTTTGAAATGAGTTATACGTGGGACAAGTAAGTTGCCATTCCATTCTCCATCTCAGAATTAGCTGCATGGAGTGTTAGCAGGACATTTTGGAGGTGTAGCACAAAACTGACAAAATGGTAAAAATATAAGATCATACATTCTTAGAGTCCCTTATAGTGAAATCCTCAGACCATCTCTGTGTGCTAGGTAGTATAGATATTCTTATCCCCATTTTACAGATGAGGAAAATTTGGGTTAGAAAGGGAAAGTGACTGTGGTCACACTTCTAGTAAAGGGTAGAGTCTAGACTTAAACCCAGATCTCTTTGACTCCAAGACCAGCATTCTTGCCAGTACACCATGAAGCCTTTGCAAATGGTAATGCACCATATGTGAAGTATCTTTTTACCTCCTTTTAGAAACAAATAGCTTCCATTTCCACAGTCCTTTACTGATAACAAAGCATCCTTCTAAATAATAATCCTGCAGTGTAGGCAGGGCAGGGATTATTACTTACAGTTTATAGATGAAGACATTGAGGCTTAGAGAGAGAAAATGCTTTGCCTAAGGTCGCCCAGAGCTGATATTCAAAACTCAGGGTTTTTAACTTTTTCTAGTTTTTTTCCCCACTATATTATGGGTGTCCTTATCCTTATTCTTCCTTATCCTGGTTCAATTCCCCATCCTTACCTCCTGTAACTAATACTCTATTTTCTGCCCCCTGGTTGCACAGACTCTTCCAATGGTATATAATCCTCTGCTTTCTGTCCCCAGGTAGTGTCCCATGCTACTGATCCCATACCTCCCAGATTCTCTGGCTTCCAATCCAGTGGTCTTTCCACTCCTCTCTCCTGGATTTATAGTCAAAGCAGTTAAATTCAAATTAACTGCTGGTGTACCCTTGGGCAAGCCACTGTGGTAAAGTGGAAAGCACAGGATCTGAAGTGAGAGGATTCCACCTTTGCCTCTTCACTTGCAGTAAAAATTTTCGAATGAGTTATCAAATGAAGCATACTGCATACTCAGTAGGTATGACTTTTTTTTATTATTGTTGAGTCATTTCAGTCATGTCCAGCTCTTCTGTGATTTCATTTGGTGTTTTCTTGGCAAAGATACTGGAGTGGTTTGCCATTTCCTTCTCCACTGAATGTGACTAGTTTTAAGCAACTTTTCAGATATGTTATTGAACTTGCCATGACTAAGTTTGAAGTAGGAAGCGCTGTTATATTTTCAGTTAAAATTCATATTTGGCCCTATTTCTTTAACATACCCTTAATCAGTTTCATATTCATCTCCCAATCCTTGTTGTGAATCCTAAGCCTTTCAGATATTTATTTTTAGTTTTGTAAAATATGGTGTGATGAATGCCATTTGAAATTTTATTACTAAAATTAACACCTAATTTGGTTTTATTATAAAAGCTATGAGTGACCCTTGGAAAATCATTTAACCCCCTCTGTGGGCATTGTCTGTAAAAATCTAAGGGTGTTGGACTACTTGACATGTCAGATTCCCTCTATTTCTAGCTCTCTCATCCTGTGATCTTGAATATTGATCTGTGAACTAAATATTTCGATTTGTTGTAAAGTATTTGCCAGGACAGTTATCCCTTCCACATCATGGGGGTTAGGGCTGTGGCACTCACCCCTCCTGCAATCTGGAAAATCTGTGTAAAATTTTTTGATCCTTCATGCCAGAGAAGTTTGAATTATTATGATATTAAAAATATGTTGATATCATACAATACAATATATGTTTTATGCATTTCTGAGTTTCTAAACCTTTTTTGTGTCATCTGTTGGCCTTTCCATATTATCTATGACTTCTGCAAAGCTTCCCAAAACTTCCCATTTAATTTCTTGTGTCGACCTGTGATACATCAAAACTGCAATACGAAAAGTTACAATGTGGAAGAGATAACTGTAGTTCTCAACAACTTCAGAGATGTCTTTGGGAAGATAAGGCTTTGATCCTGAATTAAGATGCTTGTTCACAGCAAAGGGAGAGAGTCATACTTACACTTAGAGAGGTTTAGAATGGATGACCCAAGGTTGGTTTGGAACAGTCTTCCCAAAAATCTAGTGTCTTATGAAAGGATTTCAAGTAATGTATGTGGGGTGATAGTGCTTACATCTTAGGGTTTTGGAAAAGGGGCCAGTTCAAGCCTGTGAGATGATGTGGAAAAAATATCCAAGGAAAGAATGAGAGACTGAGAGGGGAAAGAGTAGAGAACATAGGGAAGGCTCGGAATGTAGAGTAGGAGGGTTGTTGAAAAATATGATAGAAGCAGGCATCCTCCAAAGGAGAAATTGTTTTCAGTTCAGTCATTTTTCAGTCGTATCAAATTCTTTGCAATCCCATTTGGGGTTTTCTTGGAAAAGATATTGAAATGATTTGCCCTTTCCTTCTCTAGCTCATTTTACAAATGAGGAAACTGAGGCAAAGAGGGTTAAGTGACTTGCCCAGAGTCACACAGCTAGTAATTATCTGAGACCAGATTTGAACTCAGTAAGATTGAGTCTTCCTAACTCTGGACCAGCATACTATCCCCCGCACCATCTACCTGCTGCCAAATTGCTAGGTATGAATTTAACTTTGACTAATTAGGTTACAGGGAGATGGGTTGAGCTCAATATAGAGAAGAATTTCCAAGCAGCATTGACCTTCAATGAAATGGGCTGCCTCAGGAGGAGCAGGGAGAAGCATGTTTGTTCAAGTGGCCTTTAAATAGTGACTTGTTAAGGATGCTGCTTAAATTCCTACATCAGCAAGGGGTTAGACCAGAAGACCTCTGAGAACATTTCCAACTCTAATGTTTTATGATTATGTAAGTCCCCTGAATAGTAAATAAAAAACAAAAAACCTGTGATAGGACTGAATTTGAGCCATTGCCTCAGTGTCCCAATCTTTAAAATAAGAATGGATGACACCTGCTTCCTCAGGCTCACAAGGTCATCAGGATCAAAGTAGATCATGAATATGGAAATGATTTGTGAAATGGAAAGCACTGCATAAAATCTTCTTCAAATTAGGGAGGCCATATGGCATAATCCAAGGAGTGCAGGGTTTGGAGTCAAAGGGCCTGGGTTCAAATTCGAGCTCTGCTGTTTCTTACCTTGGGTAAGTCACAGTCTGTATGGGTGCTGGTGCTGCCTCTAGAAAATGGGGACTTTTACTAGAGCAGAGTTCTTTGCCTTTTTTTGAGTCACAGACCCCTTTGGAAGCTTGGTAAGGCCTATGGACAGATCTTTTCTCAGATAATGTTTTTAAATGCATAAAATAAAATGCACAGAATTACAAAAAAAACCAATTATGTTGGAATATAGTTGTCAAAATATAAAAAAAAAAACAAATTTGCAGACCCCAGGTTAGGAACCCTTGTATTAGACAATAATAATAACTAGTATTTTAAAAACATTTTAGGGTTGGCAAAGTGCTTTACAAATAACTCATTTTATCCCCACAGCAACCCTGTGAAGTAGGAAAAGAGGAAAGGAACAAGTATTTCTTTAGTGCTCACTATGCGCTAGGCATTGTACTAAGTGCTTTACAACTTTACCTTGTGTGAGCTTCACAACAGAGAGGAAGAGGTTTAGTGACTTGCCCAGTGTCACACAGCTAGTAAGTGTCTGAAGCTGAATTTGAACTCAGGTCTTCCAGATTCTAGGTTTAGGGTTCTATTTGCTGTACCACCTAGATAATGGCTTTTCAAGTGTCTTTTAACTAAGGATCTATGATCCTCAAAGAGCTATAATGTCATAGGTGTTGGCCCTTCTTCCACTAACAGAGATTATAGCCCCTCCATACCTTAGTGTATGGTTCAGTGAATTGCTATGAGGGGAGGGGGGAAATGCACCTCTTGTTGGCTAACCCTCCAGGGAGGAATCTCTGCCCTTGGCTTGGTTGCTCCTTCCATTACACAGTGAATTCCTTACCAAGCTCATAATCAAGCTTGTGTTTCCCCATCACAGCCCAGGCTCACCTCCAACCCACAAAGAGATATCAGAGGAAGACTTCCAGGGAGGATAAAAAGTAGATATTTTGTTTTGTGATGGTAAATATGGAAATAGAAGAGAATAATTTAGGATGAGCTTTTGATCTATCCTTGTGCATTCAGAAAATTCTGTCTACTTTGACTGTGGTGAATATATACAGAAATACATTGTGATGATTCAATATTATGAATTAATAATTCACATTTATAATTGCTTAAAGGTTTACAAAGTGCATTTCCCCACAACAATCCTGCCATTCTTCTCACTGGGATCTGTGACAATTTAGGCAGGCTAGGATGAAATGCATCTTTATACTATCTGCCAAGAAAGGATTTGCTGAGCAAATTAGTAACAAACCCAACTGGGAGGATGTTTAAACTACTTTAAAGAACCCATTGTATTAAGATACACTTGATCTGATAAATGAAGTTTTATAAAATTGACTTGCTAAATACAAATCATTATTTGTTTATTAATACAGACCTTAGTTTAGGATCATACTTAGTATTTCAGAATTGCAATGAACCTTCAGGTCAGTAGCCCTGGATTCGTGTTATTATGCATGCTTTAAAAATAATTCATGCATTTATTTCTTTGAACATATTCTCTAATCAGGCAAATCATTTAACCCTGATTACCTCCAAAAAAGAAAAACAAGTGCTATAATCCAGGCTTATTTCTTATTAAAATTGATCCCTCTCCCAAAGTAGTATTGTACAAATCTTAGTGGTAAAAAAGGGTCTTTGATATCATCTAGTAAAATTCCTTCATATAGATGAAGAAATGTAAAACCAACATAGCACCTTTAACCATAATCTGCTTTCATGCTCAAGAACTCTGAAATTCTTTGACCGCAAAGTGGTGGTGCCACCAGTGGGGCTGGATTAAGGAAGATCTAGACTCAGATACTTACTAGCTGTGTGACTCTTGGCAAGTCAATTAACCTCTGATTGCCTCAGTTTACTCAACTTTAAAAGGCAATAATAATATCACCTTCTTAACAGGGCTGTTGTGAAGATCAAATATTATTTATAAAACAACACAATGTCTGGCACCTAGCAGATTCTTAAGAAATGTTTCCTTCTCTTTCCCTCTCTGACTCATAATCTTCTGTTACTGCATCTCTCTTTATACCTTACTACTCTCAAACCTATTTTTCATTCTCACTTTGACCTCTAATATCTCCTTCCTTCAGTATTTTCCTAGGCTACCATCCCTGCAGTGACTACGCTCTCCTCCCTTCTCAATCTTCATCCTTAGCGAACCAGTTCATCTCTACACCATCCTGTATTTCTTGCTACCTTGTCTTATTACCACTTACCCTTGTCAAACACTCACCCTGGATTATTCCCATCCTCCACACCCTTCCCTCCAAAAATCTAAGCCAATAAACACTTATTAAGTGCCTACGTGTGCCAGGCATTGTGGCTACAATTAATAAAAAGAAAGATAGTTTCTGCTTTCCAGGAGCTTACAACATGAAGGAGGAGATCACACACAAAAGGAGGCAGGGAAACAGAGGCAGGGTGGGAAGAACACTAGGCTATACCTGGCCTGGGGGCATCTTGTTCCATGGAGTTGAAACCAGGTAGAACGATGATAAAAAGTGGAGTGAGCTGAGGTCCACTTCCTGCCATTTTTAAAGGAAGGTATTAGGAGAAGTTTGGCTCTCTGCTCTGTGATCAGAGGAGAGCAGAGGCTGAGGGAAGTGGTGTCACTCAAAGCCTGAGGTAGCAGCATAGTGGTGAGTTTAGAAGTGATGAGCTTATCCCAGGAGGGGCATCTTTTCCTAGGGATTTGGTGCAGGGCAGCAGATACAAAATGTTACTCCCAAGTCTAAAGGCCTAGTCTCTGTCTTAAGCTTCAGGACCACATCACAAACTGCCTATTAGACATTTTGAACTGAATGTTCTGAAGGCACCTGTACTCCACGTGTCCAAAACAGAGTCATTCCCCCACAAATGCTCCCCTCTTGTAAATTTCCTTGTGACCACCTTCCCAGGCAGCCAGGTTCCCAAATTCAGTATCATCATTGACTCTCCCATACCCCTACGTACCCAATTACATGCCACACCTTGCCTTTTCCTGTCTCCACAACATCTTTCAAATCCAGCCCTTTACTTTTACTCACACTGGCACCTCTATGGTTTAGGTCCCCATTTCTTCTTACCTAGACTATTGCAAAATAGCCCATTGACAGGTCTAAGTCTCAAGTTCCATATTCCAAACTATCCTCTAAATGGATGCCAAAATGATTTTCTAGTAGCTGCCTCTTCCTTTAGACTCCAATATAAACTCCTTCTTCCATTAGGCATTTAAAATTCTTCCCCATTTGGCCCATTTCCACCTTTCCAATCTTTCTAATGATTTATTCCTTTCCATATACTCTAGGATCCAGCAATATTGGCCTACTTGCAGGTGCTCCTACATGACGGTCCATTTCCTACTTCCTTGGCTTTGTATTAGATATTTCCCAGGCTTGGTATACTCTTCCTCCTACTCTTAGAATCCAGAGGCTTTTTTGTTTTTGTTTTTTGGAGGGCAATTGGGGTTAAGTGACTTGACAAATGAGTGACTTGACCAAAGTCGCACTGCTAGTTTTTGTGTTAAGTGTCTGAGGCTAGATTTGAACTCAGGTCCTCCTGACTCCAGGGCCGGTGCCCTATTCACTGTGCCACCTACCCACCCTAAGAAGGGTTTTCTTTAAGCTCATCTGCTACATTCTGCAAGTCTTCTGGTCTCCTCCCATGCCTGAGCTGAAGCCTTCCCCTCCAAAGTTACATTGTTTCTCCTTTATATGTATCCTATATATGTACACATTTTATCCCCATTAAAATGTAAGTTCCTTGAGGACAGGACCCTCTTTTAATTTTCTTTGTATCTTCATTGCTTACTTAGCACAACGCCAGGGACGGAATAGGTGCTTAACACAAATTTGGAGGGGTGATTGATGGATAAAATCCATCAAATTAGCAAAGGTTGTTCATCCTTCATTCTCGAACAGGACCAATGATAACATGAGGGTGATGTCTTGACTTGAACTTGGATTAGATTTAAGTGAGGCAGGGCTGCACAAAGTCATCAGCCTCACTCTCTCCTCCAGAGTCATCAGAATCCAAAGACAATATGAGTCAAGACTCCTGTTGATGACCCAAGATGCCAGCAAAGATAATTAAAGATGAAAAAAAAACCCACCATAATCCTGGATGGAGTTTGTGGGGGAAAGTATGCTACTAGATGGAGTGGTGAATTGGTGCAAATGTTTTTGGAAATAAGAAAGAATTATATAGTAAGAACTACAAAACTATTCATTCCTTTTGACTGACTGATCCATTTTTAGCACTCTATCTCTCTGATTTTTTTCAATAGTATTTTATTTTTTCCAATTACATGTAAAGGTAGTTGTCAACATTCATTTTTTATAAGGTTTTGAATTCCAAAATTTTCTCCCTCCCTCTTCACCAAGACAGCAAGAAATCTGATATAGGTTGCACGTGTGTAATCATGTTAAACATATGTTCACATTAGTCATGTTGTGAAAGAAGAAACAGAACAAAAGGAAAAAAAACATGAGAAAACAAAAAAACAGTAAAAGTGAAAATAGTATGCTTAAATCTGAATTCAGACTTCATAATTCTTTCTCTGGATGTGGATAGCATTTTCCCTCATGAGTCTTAGAATTGTCTTGGATTGTTGTATCACTGAGAGGAGCTAAGTCATTCATAGTTGATCATTGCACAATGTTACTGTTACTGTGTACAATGTTCTCCTGGTTCTTCTCACTTCACTCAGCATCAGTTCATAGAAGTCTATCCAGATTTTTCTGAAATCTGCCTGCTCATCATTTCTTATAGTACAATGCTATTCCATTACAATTGTATACCACACCTTGTCAGCCATTCCCCAATTGATGGGTATTCCCTCCATTTCCAATTCTTTGCCACTACAAAAACAGCTTTAGAATTATATCTTAAGCATTATATGATCACAGATTTTGAATTTGAAGGGATCTGAGAGATCATCTAGTCCTATAATCTCATTTTACATATGAGGCAACTAAGGTCCCAAAAGGGGAAGAGAATTGCCTGAGGTCACACAGCAAGTAAGTGCAGACCTGGAACTCAAACTGTTGATGGGGGAAAAGAGTTCTATTTGTACAAAAATTTTTTAGTAGTGCTATTTGTAAGAACAAAAAAATTGAATATAACCTATATATCTTGTGATCAGGAAATAGATAAAGTGTGTGACATATATGAACATAATGGAATATTGTTGTAACATAAAAAATTACAAATATGAAGATAAAAGTTTGCACAAAGCAATACAGAATGAAGAAAGAATCAAAATGGTAATACGTATAGTGATTACAACTATGTAAATATTAATAGCAATAAGAACTGGAAAATATATAGAAAATAAGAGGAGAGGGGAGGTATTTGGTAATTGTTAAAAACAATTTACATATTTTAGTTAATGTGGACATAACAGAAGTTTGTAACTATACAACTTTTTCCACTTTTGAACGGTTACCAGGGTTTTGTAAGGCTGTTAAGTTCATAATAAAAAATTAATTTTGTTTTTAAAAGAAAATGGAAACAAAACACAGAGAGTGAAAGGCCTTGTCTACATTTACACATCAATTTGGTAATTGCACAAATAAGTGGTATTTCATAAGAACACAGGATATTAGATTCTGATGGGACCTTGAAAGTCCAAGGAGTGCCCTCCCCACACTCTCATTTTACAGAGAAGACAGGCCCAGAGAGTCAAAATTCCTTGCTCAAGTCCTTACAGAGCCAGGGATCTTAGTGTATCATGAAGCTGGTTAGAGAATAGATGTCAACATTTCATCTCAGTGACAACAGTTAAATGAGTATTTACAGCATCTCCTAACTGCCAAGTGTGTTTGCATACACACACATCTGCTTGACATCAATCGAAGCTCTTGGGTAAATTCCTGATGTATTCTAGTGCTTTGAGTTCCCCCACATGAGTCACAGGGATAATTGCTATGGCAGCCTCCTCCTCAGTACCTCAAGGTATAGAGAGGCAGGCTTCTGTGTTATCTATCCACAAAGCTCTTTGTCATGCTTAGGATCTCACTCTCTGGCACGAAAGTATAGAATTGAGGCAGAGCCAAGATGACAGTGTAGAAGCAGGAAAACTCTGTGTGCTCACCCCATAACCACCTCAAATACCTATAAAATATGATCCTAAACAAACTGTAAAGCTACAGAACCCACAAAGTGACGGAGAGAAACAAGTCTCCTGCTGAAGGCAGCCTGGCAGGCAGACGGGAAGGGTCCATTGCAGTGCCACTGGGAGCAGAGCCCAGCCCCTGGTGAGCTCTCAGTTTTAGCCTCAGGGCAGCCCCATCAGCCACCAGCTGGAGGGATGTTGGGAGAGAGGATCACCAGCAGCTGTGGCAGTCTCCAGAATTATCAACCCATAAATACTAAAGACAAAGTGAAAGGTCAGTGTGGACTTTGGGAACAGGAGGTCTGGGAATGCAGTCTGGCCTCTGACCCCTAAAGGGAGAAGCAGCTGAGGCATGGTGGCTGTCACTGTATGGCTGCTGCAAAGCTCCTGGCCTGCAGATTGTAGGGGAACCAAGCAACCATTCTGAGGGTAATTGCTCTTGTTTTAACCTGCTTGGCTCTGGATCACTGTCTAGGGTGGAGGTCATAGGGTGTGTGACCAGGTGCCAGAGCCTGTGGAGACTTCATAGAGGACACCCAACTAATGCCTCTGGCAACTGTGAAAACCCCAGCGATTTGGGACAAAGCTCTCCTCTTTGGAAGCAGAGTTCTACTGTGGCAAAAAGCTCAAAAGTCAAGTAGTTAAGTGGCAACATGATCAAGCAAAGGAAGCAAAGCAAGCACAGCAATCAAACCCTAGATTCCTACTTTGGGGACAAAAAGGATCAAAGAATGGAACAGGAGGAAGACAACAAAGTCAGGACTCTTGTACCAAAAGCTTCCAAGAAAAATATGAACTGGTTACAGGCTATAGAATTGCTTAAGAAGGATTTTTTTTAAGCAATTGGGGTTAAGTAACTTGCTCAAGGTTACACGGCCAGTTATTTCTGGGTGTGGTTCTGAGTATCTAAGCACGGATTTGATCCCCAGGTCATCCTGACACTGGAGCCGGTGCTCTTACTCACTGAGCCGCCTGGCCACCCCTAAGAAGGATTTTGAAAACCAAATAAGAGAAGTGGAGGAAAAATTGGGAAGAGAAATTAGAATGATGCAGGAAAATCATGAAAATCAAGTCAACAACCTGACTGAAGAAAATAACACCTTAAAAAATAGACTAACTCAAATGGCAAAAGAGGCTCAAAAAGGAGGAGAAGAATGCCTTAAAAAGCCAAATTTGCCAGATGGAAAAAGGATTTCAAAAACTCACTGAAGAGAATAATTCCTTCAGAATCAGATTGGAGCAAATGGAAGCTAGTGTCTTTATAAGAAATCAAGATAGTATTAAACAGATCCAAACAAATAAAAAAAAAGAAAGTATAAAATTGATCTCTCCTGTGCTTATCTCCCCAACTTAGGAAGCTCTTTCTGTTCTGGTTCTCAAGCAAGGAGCAGGAGAAGCATCAGAGAGTTGAGAGCTGGAAGAAATTTTGGCAGCCATCTTACCCATCTCTTGTATTTTAGAGATGAGGTAACAACTCCAGAGAGAAGAAAGAATTTGCCTTTTCCAAAGTAGTGGTAGAACCTTATGATAATACCAGTTGGTATTTTGGGACCTTCAAAGCTCTGCATATTCATTGTCATTTAAAATTCACAACACCCCATTAGGGTAGGTAGCATAAGTATTATTAGTCCATTTGACACCTAAGCAAACTGAAATACAGAGAATTTGTGATTTGCCTAAAGTCAAACAGTTATTAAGTGGCAGGGCTGGGCATCAAACCCACATCTCCTGACACCTTATTCAGTGTTCTTGCCAGTAGACCATGGCTGCCTGTTTATTCCAAACCTGCCCCATTGCTTGAGCTCTCCTTCTAGTGTGTTTTACCCTACCTTCTCACAGAGGGATCCTGGAAACATCATCTCTCCAGCCCAACTCCTCCCACAATGGAGGGAGGAAAGGAGTCATCATGGAAGAGCATCTAGACTTAAGAGCAGTGAGGCATGATGGGAAAGCCTTGAGGAAGCTAGGAGAGCTCCCAGGACCCTTCTATGGCAAAGTATGTCTGCTGAACTTACACTAATAGAACCCAAAATGCAATATAGCTGTTAGAGTTCTATGCTCAAAGTCAGGAAGTCTCTGGTTTTGAGAACTGCCTCATATAATAACACAACTCGTTGTTTTACCCTGCAAAAGCAATTTAATCTCATTAGCCTTAATTTCCTCTTCTGTAAAATGAGAGCGTTGGACTCCCCTACCTGTAAGATTCTTTCCAGCTCTTTCCTATGAAAGGGACTTCAGAATCATAAACTAGTCCAACTCTGATGACAGAATTAGGAGAGGCCAAAGAATGGCTGTAAAACAATGACTCAGGGGTCACCATTGACATCATACATTTGGGAAATCCCATGAGCTCCAGATTACTTGGAAGAAAATCAAACCAAACAGCCCTCTGCAAATTGGAGACAAATTGGTGGAGTGGGTCAGGACATTTGAGTTCAAGTCATAGTTATCATTTGCTAGCTATGCAACCTCAGGCAAATTAATCACCTCCCCGATCTTTAATTTCCTTATGTGTAGAATGAGAATAGTACATACATACACTGTCTCCCCACCTGGTGTGAAGAAAGTACTTTGCAAGCTGAAAAGTTTACCACAAAGTGGCATAATAATGATCTATTATTAGCAGTATTCAACCCTATGGTCAAAGAAAAGGCAGTTAGGTGACCCGGAGACAAGAAGACCTAAGTTCAACTAGCTGTGTGACCTTGGGCAAGTCACTTAACCCCAATTGCCCTACCTTCCCCCCTCCAAAAAGAAGACCTAAGTTCAAATTTAGCCTCATACTCTTACTTGCTGTCTGTTCTTGGGTAAGTGACTTAACTTCTGACTGCCTCAGTTTCCTAAATTGTAAAATGGGGATAACAAGAGCACCTGCTTCCAAGGGCCTGGCACATTGTGGCAATACAGGGATGCTCACCACTGTTATTGTAATGATAATCATAACTGTCCTAGATCTGGTTACCTGAAGATTCCTGTAAAGTGCTCCTGGAGATTCTCTCCCAAGCACCGCGCCTGAGAGAGCCTTCATGAGGGCCCAAGAAAGAAGGCAGCAGCACGCAGAAGCAAGAACACAGCAGGAAGGTCTCCTGGCCCATCTGGAGCCAGGGTGATTCAGCCCAAGGCTCTTTGTGCCAGATGTTCTGATGCAAGACATGCTGAGAATGGAACCAAACAGCCCGAGAACAAAACAAAACAAAACAGGAACTCAGTGTGGTTTTCTCATATTTCAAGATATCAGTGTTTTCTCTGCCTGTTCTGTTGTTTGTGTTGTCCTGGAAGGAGTGAGTGACCATGTAGAATGGGAAGGAACACATTTTAAAGAGAATTTCCCATTCAGTAAGTAGGGTTTCTAACCTGTAGCTAACTTCAGTACTGTCCCCCTCCCTGGAGACCCTGCCTGTTCTTCTCTTTTCTAAACCCTCTACATCCTTAGAGGTCCAGATCAAATGCTGCCTCCTCCATGAAGCCTTCCTTGATTACTGCCTTCTCTTTGCCCTCCCCCAATATCATATATCAATCAAATAAGCAAACCACCAGCAAGCATTTATTGTGTCTACTGGGTGCCAAGCACTGTAGGTATACCCTGGGAATACAAATACAAAGAATGAAATAATTTGTACTCTTAAGGAACTTACTATGTATACATCTATCTATCAATCTATATGCATGCAGAAATAAGAAGGGTGTTCCATACTCTCACCCCAATTATTACAGAAGGTATAGGTACCTCTATTGAATTAAAGGTATAAACAAGGTGCAAATAATTCCTTAATCATTTTGGAAGGAGTGACATGCTTTTTATTTTTAATAAAATTTTATTTTTTCCACATGTAAAACATGTAAATACAATTACATGTAAAAACAATTTTTAACATTTGTTGTTTCCTTTTAAAATTTTGAGTTCCAAATTCTATCCCTCCCTCCCTGATGGGCTATACATGTGCAAGCATGTAAAACATTTCCATATTTGTCATTTTGTGTAAGAAAATAAACAAAAAAAAGATGAAGGTAGACAGAAAAATGAACAGAAAGAAAAGAAAAAGAAGGAAGAAAGGAAGAAGGAAGCAAGGAAGGAAAGAGTGAAAATAGTATGCTTCCATCTGTATTCAGATGCCATCAGTTCTTTCTCTGGAGGCAGATGACATTTTTCATCAGGAGTGTTTTGGAATTGTCTTGGATCGTTGTATTGCTGAGAACAGCCAAGTCATTCACAGTTCTTCATTGAACGATATTGTTGTTACTGTGTACAATGTTCTCCTGGCTCTGTTCACTTCACTCTGTATCAGTTCATTTAAGTATCTCCAGATTTTTTCTGCCTGCTCCTCATTTCTTATAGTGCAATAATATTCCATGACAGTCATATACTATAACTTGTTCAGCCATTCCCCAGTTGATAAGTGCCCTCTCAATTTCCAGTGAGTGAAATGCTTTTGAGTCACTGTATAAAATCAAATGTGGACACAAAGGAAAATAAATGAATGAATGAATGGATGAGTGAATGAAGCATTTGTTAAGCACTATGGAGAAAGCATTAAGGATCAAGTAGAAAAGTTAGAGTCTCTTTTCTCAAGGAGCTTCCATCCTAGTGAGGGATGCAACACATAGGGAAGGTTTCAGCTGCAAGGCAGATGGAACATGGTCCTTAGCATACAGTAGATGTCATTGCCTCTTCTTTAATGTAATTTCCACCAATGAAATCATCCACTTCCTGATGCTTAATCATTTGACAGTGCCAATGATTTTGATGATAGAATTTTTTCTTGGGGTTTTCAATAGATTTGGCTACAGCACCTGCAGGAGCATTTGGCAGGCCACATCTCCACAGCGATTGCTTCCCAAGATGGTATCTGTAGACACTAGTCTAGAAGAATTGCTATTTCTCAGGCTCTTGGGTTCAGGGTCCTGGTCTATCTCCATAAGGCTCAGAGAAGATGTGGTGGTCAAGGTGGTGGTGGTGGTTTGACCTGTTTGCCACATATTGCTTTTTCTCTCTCCCTTAGGGTACCTTGTTACTGCGGCTAAAAATGTATTGAGACTGGTTCAAAGAATTAGCCACACCCCTGGGCCTATGTATGTCAGAAAAGGAATTTGAGCAGAAAAGTGGATACATTTTGAGGGGGCAGACTCTTATATCTACAACCAGGGAGTAGCATGGTAGGGTCGAGGATTGAGTATCTCCTCTCCATGTCCCCTTTGACTCAAGAATATGTGAACTTTGAAAGGTCAGAAGTTTTGGCCTTCCCTTCAGAATTAGTAACAGTGTCCCAGGAGCAGCAATAGCCCATTAAACACCAAAACAAGGCAGTTTCAGGAGTCTACAAAAGCATCAACCTGTGGAGCCCAGCAGAAAGCTGGGGAAGATTCTACCTAAGGGGAATTTTGTGAGTATTTCATAAAAGGAGAAAATGACTTCCAGAAACTAGGAGCTATTCACCTTTTTTCATAAGAGCTCCATAAGTTTGAGCCTACTCTCCACCCTCCTCCCTTAGACCTTGTTATGTATAAGGGAGAGTGTGTCTCAGGCTTTGGAGTAGGGATTCTTGAACTATACCATCTTAGTAAATATGTATTTCTAAAAACTAATTCTGGCTAGATAATTGATAATCAATGGGAAGCAAACAGAATGGGGGGCAGGCACACAAGAAATGCCCTGACCCCTAGAACTGAGGAAAGCAGTAGGCAGATGCCCAATGGGGGCTGGTCTCATCCATACATGTGAGAATTGGAAGAAAATTTCACAGGTGGGGTATTACAAAGAATAAATATAAACCAAATGCAAGGTCGTTAAATACCAAGTGTTTAGGGAAGGAAGGCACTAGCATTTGGGAGGAACCAGGAAGAGTTTTATATAGAAGGCATTTCTAGAACTGAACCTTAAATAAAAAGAGGCATTCTGTGAGATGGAGGTAAGGAAGGAATTCAGATTAGAGAAATGACAAAGACAAAGGCATGACGTTAGGAGATGGACAGTTATATACAGAGAGAAAAACAGGAAGAAAAAAACAGAAAAAAGAAAGAAAGAAAGAAAGAAATAGAGAGAAATCTGAGTTTGACTGTAAAGCCTGAAAAGAAAAATTGGGACCAAGTTGAGAAGGCTTCCAGGGCAGCTAGGTGGCACAGTGGATAGAGTGCCAGGCCTGAAACCAGGAGTCTTTGTGAGTTCAAATGTGACTTCACACACTTACTAGCTGTGTGACCCTGGGCAAGCCACTTAACCCTGTTTGCCTCCATTTCCTCATCTGTAAAATAAACTGGAAGAGGAAATGACAAACCACTCTAGGATGTCTGCCAAGAAAACCCCAAATAGGGTCAGGAAGAGTTGGACTGACTGAACGGAGTTTATATTTTAAGGAGTTCGTATTTTATCCTAGGGACGATAGAGATCAATGGGAGTTTATTGGATTGAATGAAATGGTTGGGATCTGTGCTTGTCACTCTTCACTAAAGCAGTTGTTTGGAGGATCAATTGAAGTGAGGGGAGATTTGAGACAATAATCAGGAGGTAACTTCAATAGTCTAGCCAAGAGGTTATTAGGGCTGTAACCTAGGTTTAATTTGGGCAGCTGCTTCAGTAGAGAGAAGGGGTTGGACTGTAGAATTGATACGGTGGTAGAAACAGCAAGATTTTGCAACTAATTGAATATATATGGTGAGAGAGAATGAGGAGGAGGGATAACCTCGAGGTTACTAACCTGGGAGACTGGAAGGTGCTTTGAGCAGAAACAGGGAAGTTTGGAAGAGGGGTCAGTGTGAAGGGAAAGAGGATGAGTTCTCTCCTTTTTGTCATGTTAAGTACAACATGACATCCATCTTGCCTGTACCTATAGAGCTGTCACTCAGTTTTTCCCTCTGTTTTTTAGGTCTGAATCTGGTCTACCTAACCAGATCATAATCTTTTTGAGGCTTAGCTCAATGCTGTTATTGTTGTCTGTCTTTCCTTCTCGAAGAGGACCATGACATCAGGAAGGTGATGCCATGACTTGCAAGTGAATTGGATTTAAGTGAGGCAGGGCTGTGCAAAGTCACCAGCCTCACTTTCTCCTCTGGAGCCATCTGGGTCCAGTGGCAAGATACAGATCAGGAGGACTGGAGATACACCTCCTCCTCCTCTTCCCCAATGCTATATATGTACATAGAGAGCAGTCAAAGGTACTTGTTGACTGATTCATTCAAGTCTCTCAGGCAGTGAAAAGAGCACTGATTCAGGAATGTTAAAAAACCTTATTTCTAGCCCTCATCCTTCCTACTAATTCAATGTGTGACTTTGGGCAAGTCAATTTCCTTCACTTAATTGTTTTCCTCTGTAGAATGAAGAGACTGCACTGGATCAGGTGTCCATGGACTCCCTTCCTTCCTTCCTTTTCTCCTCCTCCTCTTCTTCTTCTTCTCATTATGCAATCAAAATTCAATTGTAAAGACACATTAGAGTCATTAATATCTATGTAACACCAATCTTAATATACTTTTTTTTTTTTTAAAGCAATCGGGGTTAAGTAACTTGCTCAAGGTTACACGGCCAGTTATTTCTGGGTGTGGTGCTGAGTATCTGAACCTGGATTTGATCCAGGTCATCATGACACTGGAGCTGGTGCTCTTACTCGCTGAGCCACCTGGCCACCCCTAGCTGGTGCTCTTACTCGCTGAGCCACCTGGCCACCCCTAAGCAATTGGGGTTAAGTAACTTGCTCAAGGTTACACGGCCAGGTGTTTCTGGGTGGGTGCCAAGTGTCTGAGCCCGGGATTCGATCTCCAGGTCTTCTCAACACTGGAGCCGGTGCTCTTACTCGCTGTGCTACCTGGCCGCCCCTCTTAATATACTTTTGCAACAGTATATTGGACATCAGATTTAGAAAATAGTCTCACAAACCTATGCAATGGTTGTTGTCCTCTCTCAAATAGGACCAAATGAGATCATTTTGTTGGAGTTGAGGTGCAGTGTGTCTAACTGTAGCTGATCAGACCAGTACAAGTACAGAAGGCTCTGCCAGAGGTCAGTCACAAATAATCCATATGAACATTTGAAGTAAAGATGTCTCTAAATTTGTGCATCTCAAGTTTCTTTTGAGCTATTGCAATTCTGCTTTGCTCATAGAGTACCTTCCTTGATGGAAAAAATTTAGGGGGTCTATGAACTGAATAGGAAAAAATTACATCTTTTTTTGCTAACTTTTAACTGAATTTTATAATTTACTTCAATTATGAATATAGATAATAACCATTATTCTAAGAAAGGCTCCATAGCACACACACAAAAAAAGATTAAGAACTCCTGGTCAGATGATCTCTAGGCTGCTTCTAGCTCTGGCATTCAATGTCCTATGATTCTAAGTTTCCTTTCAGCTCTGACATTCCATGTGACTTACTATAGAACCCAAACCAAATCATCATAGTTTCAAAGTCCCATATTAAGACATGGTTTATGGCACTTTTCTTCACATTCACAATTGAGGTAGATTCTTCTAGGAAGGTCACTATTATTGGGGTGGGGAGATGGTTTGAGGCAGCAAATTCAAAGCTGTTTTGTTTTCTTATTTTTCTTTCCTCAGATAAAATATACATACACACACACACACACACATACATATCCCTCTCCCCATATTTAGCATTCTTAAAGTTGAGCTACCCACGGTCTCATCCAGGTATTTAGAGGGAAAAGGAATCTGGGATGATTGGTTTCTCTGTTCTTTCCTCCATTATGGAGTAGACTGGCTTCTTTACTGTTCTTAGATTCTTCCCAGTCTGGACTATACCATCATGCCCTCTGGAGGCTGTTTAGTGGTACTTCAAACGAATCAGAGCATCTGGGATCTCTTTCATTGAAACAAATGGATCTGGGAAGCAGAGAATTTAAGATTGGAAGAGAATTTAGAAGTCAAGAAGTCATCCGACCTCATCCGTCCCTAAAATATGAATTCCCTCTGTATCATCCCCAACAAGAGGTCACATGCTTTCCCACTCCACTGAAGTACTCTATTAACCAGAAGCTCACTACTTACCAAAGCTGCACATAGCACTTGGGAACAGCTCTGAGAGCTAGGGAAGATTTCCTTATAGCAAATTAAATCTTCCCCTCTGCAATCTGAGTCCATTGTTCAGCTCCATTCTCTAGGGCCACTTATGACAAGTCTTGCTATGTGGTATCTCCTTCTACAGCTTGTCCTGGAGATAGCAACTCTGTGGGTTGAACGAAAAGAACCCACCCTCCCCCCAAACAAACAAAAAAACAGTTACTCGTATTTGGGTTATGTCCAAGTAAGCCTTTTCATTCCTTAGGGAGCTCATGATTATCATCTAAAAGGTGGACATTGTGGATTTGGTCTACCCAGATGTGGCAAACATCTCTGGATTTCATCACTGAATAAGGAAGCCGCACAGGATAGTGGATAAAATTCTAGAATGGGAGTCAGGAAGAGCTGGGTTTAAATCCCTCCACAAACACTGTGTGACCCTGGGTAAGTCATTGGCTCTCTCTAGGCCTCAGTTTCATCTTCTGTAAAATGAAGGGGTTAGACTTGATGGCCTCTAAGTTTCACTCCAGCTCTAAATGAATGATTCTAGAATCCTTTGGCACTAACTCTATCCTGCTCAAAGTTTGTTGTTGTTCAGTCATTTTTCAGTCATGTCCGACTCTATGATCCCATTTGTGGTTTTCTTGGCAAAAATACTTAAGTGGTTTGCAATTTTCTTCTCCACCTTGTTTTATAGATGAGGAAACTGAGACAAACAGGGTTAAATGACTTACCCAGGGTCACAGAGTCATTAAGTGTCTGAAGCTAGATCCCAACTCCGGAAAGTGAGTTTTCCTGACCTTCAGGCCCAGCACTCTAGTCACTGTACCACATAGCTGCCCACTAGGATATTGTTCAAAGTGCTGGTAGGATATTACAGTAGACTGGTGCTCAGTCTACTTGAATATCCCAACAATTCAGGTCTCCAGTGTTCAAGTGAACAAAAAGATAGTGAACAGCATGGTAATGAGCAACAAAAAAGGGTCTTAATACTCTCACTCAGGGGTGGATCCTGAGGATTGGAAGGGTCATTTTAAGAAGAGGCCTTTTTTAAGCACTGATTGATTGCATGAGAGGAATGTGGAATGTTCCCAAGGAGCGAAAATGTCATGGGGTCATATATTTAGAACTAGAAGGGACCTCTACACCTCTTGAGTCCCATCCTTTCCTTTAACCCAATAGGGGTGAAAGTGACTTGCTGGAGGTCACACAGGATAACTAGATCCTTGACTCCCACCCATGTCCTGATTCCAAATCCAGTAACCATTCCACCTTTACCGAACTGTATCTGTGCATGATCCTTTTCCTGAACTCATGACATTTTTGAGAATGGTCTTGGAAAATTGATCTGAGATGAAGGACCTTTCTTTCTAACAAAGAAAGTGTTAGTTGTCAGCAATAGAACTCACCCATAATGGTGATATGCAAGACAGAGACCATCTGGATGTGTACTGACTACATTAGCTGCAAATCCAACAGCACAAGTATTTAATTAAGATGTGAAAGCTGTATAAGAGGGAATCAAATAATAGAATCATTCTTTTCCCCAGATATACAAATGACCCCCCAATGGGAAACAGGTGGAAGAAAAGGGAAAGAAAGCCACATGGAAATTGTAAACCTGGGGTATTCTTCAGTGGTAGTGGGTAGAGAACCTCACTGGAGTATATATAACTCAGCATGTCTGGGTTCCAGCGACTATGGAGGAGGAACTCTAAAAGACTGCCTCTCCGTTTGCTCCTGGTAACTGGCATGGAGATCCACTGCAGTCTCTTGGAGCTGGCTCTGGGCTGCTAATTCCTTCCAGGTGGAGACACTCTTCTAGGTTCCCTCCTCCATAGTCACTGGGTTAGAATCTCCTGGTCAGTGGAGTAAATTGCCATGACATTAGACCTTTCCAACTACAACTGAAGAACATGTTAGGATCACAATTTCCATATGACTTTCTTTCCCTTTTCTTTTACCTGTTTTCCAAGAACTTCTCTTCTCTTCTCTTCCTTTTCCCTGTTTGCACCTCCTGATACAAATCCATTAGCCTGATAGGCAGCTAGATGGTATAGTGGATAGCATTCTGGACCTTTAGTCAGGAGACTAGTCTTCCTGAGTTCAAATCTGGCCTCAGACACTCACTAGCTGCGTGACCCTGTTTGCCTCAGTTTTCTCATCTCTAAAATGAGCTGGAGAATGAAATGGCAAACCACTCTAGTATCTTTGCCAAGAAAATACAAAATGGGGTTACCAAGAGTCAGACACAACTGAAAAATGACTTAACAACTTCCTTCCCTCTTCTTCTACCTGTTTTCTAAGAATTTCTCCCCATCCCTTTTCTTCCCTTTCCCTATTTGCACCTCCTGATGCAAATCCCTTGTCCTAATAATAATTAATCTCCTGGGATTCTGAAGGTTCTCCCAAAGAACATCAAGCAATGAAGTCATTCTAGATAGCTTTGTTATGGGCAGTCTGCTCGAATTATATTGGTTTGTGGTTTGTCTGATTTGAGCTCACAGAGGCTGGTTAAATGCTCTGTTCTCAACTCCTCACTCATCTTGGCTTTCAACTCCATTTTTCTCTCCTTTCCAGTCCAGTTTTGATTCTTTTTGATAGAGAAAATGGAAGCAAAATAAGAGATGAGGAGGCATAAGGTCACAAATTTAGAACTGGAAGGGATAGCAGAAGCCATTTAATTCAATCCCTTTGTCTTATAGAGGAGAGAACTGAGTCCTAAAGATATGAAATGACTTGTCCAAGGTCATAGGGGTAGGAAATGGAAGAGTCAGGACTTGAACCAAGGCCATCTGACATAAAATCTAGCATTTTTCCCATTATATAAAGTTTTTTTTTTATCTTCTCACAGTTCTACCCACCCTACCCAGAGATGCTATTTACTTCACCAAAAACTAGAAACCTCATAAAAACAGTTTTTTAAGGTAATTCTTTTGTTCTCACTATTCTGACATGTTGCAGAAAGGGCAGCACATGCCCTGGATTGAAATCTGCCTTTGTCATGGGTGATATATATGCTCTGGTCCTGTCTCTGAGCCAGGCCTGCTACCTTTGCCCTTCAGGGCTCCAGAAGACTTTAAGAGCTTTGGGCTGGTCTTTTCTTCCCTATTGCTTCTATCAACTGAAGCCTCCAGTGGCTATGTGCCCACCATTGTTAGTGACTAGCACTCCACTTAACCACTTAAAATTAATTGGCTTTTCTGTTGTCCAGTTATTTTTCAGTGGAATCTGACTCTTTATGACCCCATTTGGGGTTTTCTTGGCAAAGATACTGGAGTGATTTGCCATTTCCTCCCCTAGTTCATTTTATAGATGAGGAAACAGAGGCAAACATGGCTAAGTGACTTGCCCATGGTCACACAGTGTCTGAGGCCAGATTTGAGCTCAGGGAGATGAATCTTCCTGACTCTAGGCTCAGCGCTCTATTCACTGCATCACTTAGCTACCCAATTGACTTTTACCAAATGATATTTACTTCAATACCATAGCAAGAACAAATGTACAAATATTCCCATCCTCTCAGCACCTCAAGAAATAAACTCTCTCTTATGCTATCTTTGTTTCTGGAGGAGTAAGCTCAAAACTTAGTCCTATTGCTAATGTAATGGACAACCGAGAAAGAAAGACAGCGAAACCAATTATAATTTGATAGGAGTGTTTATTAAGCGGCCGGTGATTGCCTCCCCAGTAGGGAAGACAGCACGGAGTCTTCTGTAAGATACACTTATATAGAGTTAGGTGTTGCTAATCAACAAAATGTGGTTCCAAGGGGGGGTGTAATGCTGTTAATGCCGTTTCTAGTGAAGCCTTGATTACCTAGCAAGGCCCTGGATACAAACATAAACAGACCTGAATCTGGGGTTTCTAGCAACACAGGTGAAATGTTCCCTCACTATTATGGCCTATTAGGTGGTTTCCAGGGACCCTGGTGGGGGCCCCTTCTGGCAGGTTGCAACTGGGAGGGGGCTTTGGTGTATAATTTCTGGTGGGCACTTCACTACAAAGCATTGGTCCCAACAAGTTCATATCTAGATGAAGCATAACCTGAAGTTCACTCCCAAAGATTGCTCCTCAGGGGAATCCAGGGTGTGCTGACTACAAACCCTGGCCTGGATGATGACGCCTGGATTCCTTTGGTTCACTCTCCCAGCCTCTGAAGCTCCAGTTTGGTTAGCCCTGTTCTGGAGGCATTGAGTACAGAGTGAGAAGGGGAAAACATCGTTTTACCCTCATGGAGCTCACAAACATGCAGTCTAGTACACTGAAGTGTCAAGTGATACTCCTGAGTATCTACTTAAAAATGTAATTAGGAAATGTTTAACAAAATAAAAATTCAATAAAATAGGTATAATGTTAATATGTGGTTTTCTAAGTCAGGATGTGCCTCAAAGGGATCCTTATAGATTTATGATTTAGCATCCCCCGTTTCTATTTGAGTTTGACATAATTGATAGTAGAATAAGATACAGACACTGTCAACCAGATCAAGCCCACCCCTCCAAATGCAGAAAAGTCCAAGCTGAGTTGAAAGTAGAAAAATTTTATTAGGAGGAAATCAAATACTAGTGCTGAGGCCCCTGAAAGAAACACAAAGGAATCCACAGCCCAGGAGAGTCAGGGAAGATTTATGCTTGAAAACCACAAAGGGGAGGTTCAGGGAGGGTTTGGGAAAAAGAATGGGCAGTCATTCCCAGGAATGGGTGGACATAGAAGCAAGATGTTTTGCAGGAAAACTGACTACAAGACTGATTTGGGCCAGTCTGGGGGGCATAGTTTAGCTAGGTCATCCAGTGAGCACCAGCAAAAGCATCTGGGAGTGAGCAAGACTTTGGCTCATGGCTCGCTCTTGATTGGCTCCTTTCAGAAAATAAGATCTTCCCCACCCATTACTAGGCCTCACATGGAGCCCATTAAGGGAAGCTTGCTTGGGGGGGGGGGACTTGCTTATAGGAAGACTGTCACACCTTTTGGTAATTTCTAATTAGGCACTGAGTCAGGAGGGTTGTGATGCCTTTTGGCTCTGAGAAGTGTCTATATACTCTAAGTTGGTATTTTGCTTTGTGGGTCTCACTTACGAGAAGGATATTGTAATTCCCTGGTCAAGATTCTGAGTGGCCATATGTTCAGAGCTCCCCTACTGCTCAGATGTAAAGGCTCTCTTGATCCAGGGATGTATGTAAAGTATATAGCTGATTCAGGCAGTTAGAGCCCTGTCTGTTGGTCTTTATTTCTCTACTTGTATTTTCTTTGAAGTTCAGGATCATGATCAACAAAAAATTGTTGACCCCTTAAACAAGCATCATTCTTAGTAAAGCAGATCTAAGACCTGTGCTAACAGCCATCCTGGGTATGCCAGTGTGGTTGGCACTACAGTAACTCATAGAAAACAGACATATTCTCAAGGGTACTTCCACAACACAAATAACTACAATTCAAAAAAGAATGTGTTAAATTCTTCAAGAGAGGTATGAATGTTCTAGAGTTCCAAAGAGGGAATGATTACTTTTGTCTAGAGTAGAACCAGACAGGCTGAGCTGAACCATGAAAGTAGACGTTGGTCTTTGGCTCAGCCTTGAAGGATAGGTTAGGATTGGTAGACATGACTGGAGGGAATCCCAAGGTGAGTGAAAGGGGTGAGCACAAGGAAGAAGAGAGGAGAATGCAGGAGGCATTGAGGGAAGAAAAAGTAGTTCATTTTCAATAACAATAATAATAATAATACATAAAGGACCTGTGATTTTGTCAGGATGGGAGGGTTATATCTTGGTTTGCATGCAAATTGGATTTAACTGAGGCAGAGCAGAGCAAAGTCATCAGCCTCACTCTTTCCTCCAGAGTCATCTGAGTCCAGTGGCAAGACATAGGTAAGGACGACTGGAGATGACCCCAGATGCAGTGGGAGACCTTGACATTTTTAAGCTAAGGTCTTTCCCAGGTCTTAGTTTGTTTGAGGCAAACAACAATCTGTGAATAGTAGTAGCTTCCCCACTGGTGAACCAACTGGCCAGTTCCAATTGGGTAATGCTCTCTTCTTCCCTCCTTCCTTCCTTCCTTCCTTTCTTCTCCCCTCTCTCCCTCCCTCCTCTCCCTCTGTCCACTTGGGCAATCATACCTTTACATGAGGGTATTCTGTTGTAATGGGAATGGGAATTTGAAGATCTTCCCTGCCCCTTAATAAGCCTAGGGAGGAATTTGAAGACCTCCCCTGCTTTGAAAGTAAACTTCCCCCTAATAGGCTGAATGTAATCACATGGAGCCTGTGATGGACGGAATTTGCTAAAGGGTAGAGCAGATCCAACAGGAAATTTCTCTGCTTTGAAGATAAACTCTTTCCCCTAATAGGCTAAATATAGTCACATGGAGACTGTGGTGGGAGGAGTTTGCTGAAGGCACGTATTACCCACGGGAAGCTGGGAGTCAGAGCTAGCAAGGTGGTGGGAGAGGAGTTCAGGCCAGGAGATAGAGATCTTGGATTGATTTGTGGGAAGGCTAAAGGAAGGCATGGATCTTTGTGTTGTTATGGCTTGTTAACTTCATTACTACTGTGTGGCGTACAGAGACCCTAACTCAAATTGATTACTCGGAGACCTCAAAGTGAAGATAGAAAGTTTTATTAGAATCTCAGGAGAAGCGGGCAGTCCAGCCGCTGGAACAATGCCCAGGAGAGAAGGCTGCTGTACAGAAGCTAAAGCTGGGTTAAATAAGAAAAGGGTTACAAACATTAACATAATTATTACTAATGAGGCTCTAATCTTGTTGGATAATATACATAATACATGAAGTTCATTATACAAGCGACACATTCTTATGGGGACTTGAGTGCCCCAAGTACTGTCTGTTCCTCGATTGGTCAAATCCACCTGCTGCTGCCAGCTCCTTTCCATTCTTCATTATTTTTAGTATTATCTAGGAGTTTTAGTCTGAGAACCAGGGACTGAGCTTCTTCCCAAGGCTACTACCTCAACTTTCCCAAGGTTACTGCCTGTTCCTCCTTATCAGCAGTTTTGTACAACAATTCTTGCAGCTCTATAGAAACAACTTTTTTATGGCGACACTGACACAGGGAGCATTACCCGGCCACCGCCACCGGGGTCAGAAAGATTTCTAAAGTTTCAAAGTCACATAATTTCTAGAAAAATGGAAACTTAGGCCTAAGGCCTAAGGACTTATTTACTTTACAGATAGTCTCTGAGAAACCACACTTTTACCTGTCCTATACACTACTATTATGGAATCAGCTTACTGGTTTTGAGATTTGGTTTTCTGGTGTCTAAATAAATGCTTTGGTTCTGTCCTCTACCTGGAAAATCTGTTATAATTTGCAATCGAGCACTGTATGTGACCGTAAATAGTCCCAGTGTGTGCTGTAAATATTGCATTGGCAAAACATCTGCCCAAAGGAATATAAATTTTGATCACTGAAACCTTGCAAGATATCTCGGGGTTTGAGGGCTAGATTTTTTTCCCTTTCTCTTCCCTACTTATTTATTCTATTTTTTTTTTAAACTGGGACAACTAACTTTCATCTCATGTAGTTTCATTTGTGATTTCTTGAAATAGAGCCCTGAAAAACTGGACTTTGATAAAGCCCAGTGGAATTCAAATGGAGCCACTTGATGATGCCTTGAACACAAATCACTCTGGCTCTCACTGATTGGTCAATTATAGGTACCAGACCAAATCTCACTTGGTCCTTATTTGGGTTTTGATGGCAGAATGAGTGTAAATAGCAATTGTTTCTGTTCTGGCCAGAAACCCTGAAGGTCTTCCCCTCTCAGTTTAATTTTTTTTTTCAGTAGGCAAGCTAGGCTATCTTTTGCCTCATTTCTTACTTATCCTCATATGTAAAGTAAGCTGAAGAAGGAAATGGCAAATGACTGTAGTATCTTTGCCAAAAAAATCCCAAATGGGGTCATGGAGAGTTGGACATGACTGAAACAACTCAACAACAGCAACAAACAAAACGATATCCCTAATGAGCACAGATGGAAATGTTTAAAGTAAAAAACTATATATCACAAAGATATATACTACTATGACTAGGTTGGATTTATACCAGAAATGCAGAGTTGGCTTAATATTGGGTAAACTACAAACTTAATAACAAAATCAACAAAAATCATGACTTTTATCAGTAGATACAGAAAAATTTTGACAAAATACAACACTTTTTTGTTTATAACACTAGAACACATAATAATAAATTAACCTTGTTTTAAAATTATAAGAATATATCTAAAACTAAGAGCTATCATTATTTGTAATGGAGATAAACTAGAATGCTTTCCAACAATTTCAGGACTGAAACAAGAAAGTCCAGTGCTGAGTACAGCAATAAGACAAGAAAAAGAAATTGAGGGGATAATTATATGTAAAGAAGAAACAAAATGATCACTTTTTGCAGATGTGATACTTAAAGAACCCTAAAGAATAAACTAAAATTTACTGAAATAATGAATAACTTCAGAAAACTTCTTAGACATAAAATAGGTCTACGTAAATCTTCAGCCTGTCTATGTAACACTAATAAAACCCAGCAGGAGGAGTTAGAAAACCAAATTCAGTTCATTCCCAATTGCCAGTTTGTATCCTCCTCATTTCAGGAGCTGCCTTTTAATGAACTTCAGAATGCTGTTTAAGTGTGAAGTCAAACCGTTTTTTTCATCTGGGTCTTGATATATAGATAAATTTGAGTGACTCCAGATGTTAAGCCAAGAAAACAAGGTTATTGTCTTCCTTCTGGCCCGTATTCTTATCTTTATTCTTTATAATACATTATGTTGCATTATATTATACATTGTAATATAATGCATATTTTATATAACATTATGTGTGTATAAATATAAAACATATGTATACATACATAAATGTATATATCTTAGACTAGCATGGATAACTGTGCTTCATTCTTCTAAATCCTTATAACTCACATCTATTTTTCCCATGTTAGTTGCAGCTTTCTTATATTATTTAGATTATAGATTCAGGATTAGAGGCCACCTAGCTCACCTTGTTCACTAAACTGAGGCTCAGAGAGGTGGACTTGCCTATGGTCACATGGGTTGTATCAGAGAAAGGATTTGAACCTAGTCAAAAGACTCTGTGACTCAGGATGAGGCAGAGATTGCCAACTTTTGGAATCTCATCCTACGTCTCCAGCACTGGGCCCACCTTGAATAGCTTGCCACCCGACTATAAGATATCACTTGCTCCAGCAAGCTAAGAGCCTAAACTCAGAGGGGCCTCACACAAAAGCACAACAGTGACCTTTTGCGATGATGTCAGCCTTCAAGAAAGGATCTAGAACAGTTTAACCATGTATCTCTGTCAACAGATCTCTCTCCATCCACTGTTACTCTGCCTGGACTTGTTCCAGTAAGTCTTAATACTAGAAACTACTCCACAGCCTCTCAGGGTTAGCCCAAGAACCCAAGGGGAAAAGTAGTAGTTGCCCCCCGGGGATTCGACCAGCCAGTTCAATAAGAGTTGGGAAATGGTCCCAGAGACTGTACCATACTTCCATTTCTTCTTTTGACAACTGCCCGTTCCTATTCATTAACTATTTATCTGTTGAGGAACATATTTATATGCAGGCATATTTATTTCAGTTCCTCACATATCTTGGTTATCATATCTTTATCAGAGAAATCTGCTGCAGAGATTCCCCTGCCCATTTACAGTTCATTTCCCTAATTCTGCTGTTAGAATTAATGAAATTATTAACTAGAGGAAAAAATGTTTGCAGCAGATTTCTCTGATAAAGGTACAATAACATGCAAAAGTTTTTTCGATTTTATGTAATTGAAATTGCCCCTCCACTTTTTTCTTTTATGATCATTTCTACATCCTGTTTGCTCCAAATATCTCATAGTTATGAAAGGTATCTTTCCCATCTCCTCTAATCCATTTATGTTATAACCTTTATAATTACATCATGCATCCATTTGGAGTTTATTGTGGATCATCAGTAACATTTCAAAGTTCTGTCACATTCATGATCTCACTTGAAGACCTACAACCATTAGAGTTTCCCTAAAAAAAAAAAAAAAAACCAGAGACTCAGAAAGGTCAAATAACTTGGCCAAGGTTACTGTTAAAGAGGGTGTAATACTCCAGGCTAAGCTCTGGGTTAGTCTCTTCTACAATTCTGGGTGCTCTGGGTACAACCCTGCCATCTAGTGATGGTCTGAGGCCCTGTGAGGTGTCATCCTATTGAAAGTCTGAATTCTCTGGGGGCTTGAGTTTGAATGAGTAGTAAGTCAAGGATTGAGAGATGTTAGCCAGCCTAGAGGGATCATATCCCAACAATGTGGCGATTTTTTCCCCCAGGGGTAGGGAGGTAGCTCCCTCCTGGAGACAGGGATAAAGTACAGTAATGTAAAAGACATTGGGTGTAAACCGAAGGTACATTGAGGTTGGTATGTGTCCAAAACTGAACTCATTATCCCTTCCCCACTTCCCTATTACTGTTGATAGTCCCCACACTTACAACCTAGGTGTCATCCTCTACTCTATACTTTCTCTCATTCCCCAAATCTAATCTATTTGTTGCCAACCCCTGTCAATTTTATTTTTATAGCATCTCTCAAATATGTTCCCTTCTCTTCTCTGACATTGCCACCATCCTGTGCAGGCCCTCATTATCTCACGCGTGGACTACTGCAATAGCCTGCTGGTGGGTCTGCCTGCCTCAAGTATCTCCCCACTCCAAATTGTCCTCCACTCAGCAGTCAAAGTGATCTTCCTAAAGAAAGGTCAGATCTGACCATGTTACCTAACCTCTTGCCCTATTCAATAAACTCCAGTGGCAATCAGTATCAATATATAAAAATATGAATTTAAATATATATAATATATAAAATAAATAAATTTAATTTCTGTTATATACAATATAATATAAACACATTATATAATACTAGATTATAGAATATGTGAATATATAATATATTTAATATTCTATTATATAACTATGCATTTGTTATATATAATCACGTTACATATTATATATAAATGCATAATATATCAAATACATCAAATCCTCTGGCTTTCAAAACTCTTTATAACCTTGCCTTCTCACCCATACTCTGTGATCCAGTGACATTGGCCTCCCTGTTTCTGGAACAAGAATTTCCATGTCTAAACTCCATACATTTTCAAGGGATGTCTTCCACGTGTGGAATTCTCTTCCTTCTCATTGCCACCTCCTAGATCCCAGACCTCCTTCAAGTTACAGCTAAAATTCCACCTTCTTTAAGAAAACCTTTTCCATTCCCCCTTGTCAACCCTTGAGAATGCCTGGGTCCCTACTCTGTTCGGCGTTTCTAACTCCCCCCTACCCAGGTCAATCTAACTGCCCCCAAGAAGACTCCCGCACGTTCAGCAGTTTCGAAGGACCCCTGCTCCTGGAGAGAGATAAAACGGAAGGTCACTTCTACATCACCACTTCCTCTCCTATGTATCCCATTCATCTCTCCTTTTGTTTCCCACCAGTAAACCCTGTGAGAATCTCCTTTCTCCCCTCTCTCCCATGGCACCCCTGTCTGAGTAAGGCAGAGGTTGTCCTAAATTGCAGTTCCTCGACCCTGAATAAATGCCTGTTTATTTACTGATTACCTAGTTGGTCTGAGTCTTTGTACATAATTTGACACTCTTACTGCTAATCCATTCTCTATCGATTTCAAACTTATTCTGCATATAGTTTGTTTATACATAGTTGTTTGTATGTTCTCTCCTTCATTAGACTGTGAGCTCCTTGAGAGCAGGGACTGTCTTTTGCAGGTTTCCTGGCTTCTCCAGGAAATGAGGCAAATAGGGTTAAGTGACTTGCCCAGGGTCACACAACTAGTAATTGTCTGAGGTCTAATTTGAACTCAGGAAGATGAGCCTCCTTGAGTCCAGGCCCAGTGCTCTATCCACGCGGCCACCCAGCTTCCCCTCCATAGAGGTCAGGGCTAGGTAGCCAGATTGAGGTTGGCTATCTGGAGGGGACAAGGAGGTTTGGAGGATGGTTACTTGAGC
>NW_027186436.1:253094-257837 GCF_028583685.1 Petaurus breviceps papuanus
TTCCTTCCTTCCTTCCTTCCTTCCTTCCTTCCTTCCTTCCTTCCTAACTTCTCTTGGAGGTGATTAGAGGATTCTTTCTATTTTTTTTTTTGGTTCTCTGATTCTAATAGATCTGGGAAGTTTTTATTTATTGTATCTTGCAATATTCAGGATATTTTGCTTGGGAATATGGTGATTCTTTCCTTGACCTACTGTATTTTTAGGTCAGTTATTTCTGACAATGTATAACATAACATGTTTGATAACATATTTTCTTCTATTTTTAGTCAGTCATTCTATAAACATTTATTAAGACCCTGCTCTAGGCCAGACGCTGTTCTAAACACTGGGGGTACAAAAAGAGACAAAAGGCAATCCTTGCCCTCAAGGAGGTCACAATCAATTTTATAATCTTTTGATTTTGTTCAAATATTTCTTGTAGTATTCTGGGTTATTTAAGTTTTGTTTCTCCGTTTTAACTTTCGGGGAGTCCATTTATGTAAAGTCTTACAACTTTTGTTCTATATTTTTCTTCTTCCAATTTTCTCTTTAGAATGCTTTTTTCTCTCGTTTCATTTCTTCCGAGTGTTCTCATAGTCCTTGTGCTCAAGACATTTTTTCTCTCAGCCATTTCTACTTTTTGTAATTATTTTGTAATTATTTCCTTCTCATTCTGCCTTTTGAGAGCTTCTTTATGCATGATATTTCTTCATAGTGTTCAGTGCCTCTGTTTATTCATATCTCTAGGGTCAGTTCCTAGTTTGGGGCTTAGTACCAGCACCAGGATCTACCTTCCTCATGCAGTCTTGGATGGGCAGTCTTTTGTTCCAGCCCTCAATTTTCTGGGTGCCTTTTACTGGATTTTACCACCCCCAGTGTACCTGTGCTCAGAGCCCCTGGCAGGTTGATGCCCCTCTGGGGCATCCCCAGCAGGGGAGATGTGTGGATTTGGGGCCTCTCTGGGACTTCCTGATCAGAGCACTACTGATTCTTTACCCCATATGCAATGCAGAGAGCTGTGGGTTTTAGATCTCTGTTCCCTGAACTTCCATGACAATTGTGTCTGGGCTTTCTCCCTCTTCACCACCCCCAGTTCCCCTGGAACAATGCTGCAGGCTTCAGGTTCTCTTGGAGTGAGCCTTGTCTAAGGATTGGCAGGCTTTCTGCCTGTATGCCTGAGCATGCGCTAGCTTCACTGGTGGCCCCCTTTCCTAGTGCTTGACATGCTTCTCATTTTCTTTTTGTGTAGTTCGGTATGGATAATAGAGCTTACTATTGTTTCTATTTGGATTTCTTGATCATTGTTTGATTTAAATGGTGCACTTTTTAGATCTTTGCTAGGATGCATGTTGGGTAACTGGACTCCTTTATGACTTTCCTTTTTTATTTGTCTTTATTAATTTGTTTGTTTACTTTCAGTTTACAAGATTCAGTTCTATAATCCCTTGAGTTTCAAATTTTCTCCCCCTCCCTCTCCTCCCCACCCATGGCAGCATGCAATCCTTTATGACTTTCAATGTTTCAATGTCACCATCCTTCCTGGACCAAATATAGATTTTTTTTTCTAGCTTTTCTTATATATACCTTTAAACAGAATTACAACATCTCGATCTTAGAAGGAACCTTGAAGGCCAATTAGTTCAACCTTATTTGACTAAGAATACTTTTTCCTCATCTATAAAATGAGCTGAAGAAGGAAAGGGTAAACCACTCTAATATCATTGCTAAGAAAACCCCAAATGGGGTCGCAGAGTCAGATGTGACTGAAAGGACTCAACAACAAAAACAATCTGTCAGTCCCCCTCCTTCCCCCCTTAGTCTTTGTTTGCCAGCCTCCAGGGGGAGGGAGCCCATTTTCTTCTAACTGCACCAATTCTACCTTGTCATACTTGTAATTGTCAGGAAGTTTTTCATAACCTCAAACCTACATTTTCTTCTGTAATTCACCAAGGGTAATGATTGGTGGAGAAGCAAGCAAGGTGTTAACTATCACCTTAATGTGCAGAACCATATTTAGGGACTTTTGAGCATTATAATTTGTTGAGGGGAGTAAAGAAGGGACAGAATGTTAGAGTCTGGTTCAAGCCAAGGCTGACTTTTTTTTTTCGTGTAAAGATAAGTGCATGCTTACATGGCTAATATGGAAATGTGTTTTGCATGACTTCACATGTATGATCTATATCAAATTGTTTGACTTCTCAAAGGTAGGGAGGAAGAAAAGGAAAGGAAGGAGGGATAGAAAGAATTTGGAATTCAAAATTTGAGAAAATGAATGTTTAAAATTTTGTTTACATATAATTGAGAAAAATAAAATAAAGTAAAAAGATAAACACATGTTCTTTATGTGTTTGACTGAACTCTGAGAAACTCTCCCCCACAGAGATTGCAATTATGAGAGATTGCAAAGACAAAGGTCACAGACTTTGTTGGTGGACTTCTGATTGAACTCTTAGGATTTCTGACCCCAAAGTATGCTATATGTATAGTGAAGAGGTTAGTGTTCACTGAAAACCTTTTATTTATTAAAAGTACCTCATATGTGGGGGTGTCTTAGATCAGTACAGTAAAACATTGAGTATAGTAATTGACAGACAAATGCTGTTCCATACAGCACTACCTTCAAAGAAATCATTCTTGGAGGGAGGCAGTAGAAGGAATATGATTGTGAAGTCCTATGGTACAGAGAAAGAATGCTGTATTTGAAGTCCAAGGACCTGGGTTCAGATTCTGACTCTACCAATTACTACCTGTATGACTTAATATCTTCAGGCTTCAGTTTCCTTAACTACAAATTAAAGGGGTTGGATTTAGATGACTGTGAAGATCTCTTCTGCTTCTAAATATACTATTCTGATTTCATCACCTTGGACTTAGAAATTGTTTTACTGACTGAGGTGTTTTAAATGGGATTTTGTGACAAGATTTGTTGCAAACTTTAACAAAAAATTTCTGTGAAATACATTAGACATCATTAATTTGATATTGTGAAGGAATTATACTTTCCTTGATGGATACATTCTACCCACTGAAGCAGATTGCAGCCTCTGTTTCTTAGTTGACGATCATCATAAATTGCCATAGCTAAAAAAAATTCATCACCCAGCAGCCAGAGCCTCTCTCCACTTAGTCTGGTTCTTAGATTATAAATGTGCTTTCTTCTTCCTCTGGCTTTGTACTTGGAAGCCTCTCAAGGTTGATAAGACCCTCAATACAGGCTGTCCTATAAGCCTGTCTGTCCTCTGCTTCCTAGAATCCCCAGCTTCTGGAAAGGCTCGGCTCAAGTACAGCATGGTCCACAAAGGCCTCTCCTGATTCTGCCCCCTGGCCCCCAGCCTTCTCTTCTCCCCAGGCCCCAGCCTTCTCTTCTCCCCATTTACCTCGTGTGTAGTTGGTACATACTTATATAGATGATATAGATATAGATATGCATATGTTGTTCCCCTCAATAGAATATAGGCTCCTTGAAGACTTAGGAGTTGTTTGATTTTGTCTTTGTCTCCTCAGTGCTGGGTGTATAGGAGGCATTTAATACAGTTGCTTCTTGTGGGATTATATGTTGTTGCTGCTCAGTAGTTTTCAGTCATGTCTGACTCTTCATGACCCCATTGTTTTCTTGGCAAAGATATTGGAGCAGTTTGCCATTTCCTTCTCTATCTCATTTTACAGATGAGGAAACTGAGGCAAACAGGTTTAAGTGACTTGCCCAGGGTCACACGGCTAGTAAGTGTCTTGAGGCTTGATGTGAACCCAGGAAGATGAAGCTTTCTGACTTCAGACCCAGTGGTCTATCCAAACATTATGTGCTCTGTATGATAAAGCATTGTATCCCCAGGACATGATAAAGCATTGGACAAAAGACTTTTGTACAAAGTTCTGGAATTAGTAGATACTTAAGGATTTGTCAAAACACTAAATTATGATTGAGAGACTAGAGCATTGCTTATGAGGTCTGATAATGTTATAATATTAAAGGAAATGTAATGTTTAGGGGCAGTTAGGTGGTGCAGTGAATAGAGCACCAGCCCTGGACTCAGGAGGACCTTGGGCAAGTCACTTAACCCTGATTACCTTGCCTTCCGCCCCCCCAAAAAAAATTGTTTTTTTTTTTTTAAGAAATGTAAACTAAAGCACAGGAGTCTCTTTTCTGTTTCTGAAAAACATTTTGATGTGGCATCTGCTGAGCTATTTCACAGGGACTGAATTCTTTTTGAACATAACTATTTTCTCTCTCATTTTACTCCACAGGGCCAAAGAATATGGACCAATTGTACGTATAAATGTCTTTCACCGAGCCTCAGTGATTATTACAAGTCCTGAGTTAGTTAAGGTATTTAAATTGAATCCATCCTCTGCCAATTATGTAATAATGGACAGGGCACTGGATTTGAAGTCAGAAGACCTGAGTTCAAATCTCAGCCTTGTTACTTATTTGTATCTGTATGACCTTACGTGAGTTTTCTGACTCCCGTGGTCCTCTCCTTATCTGTAAAACAAGGGGGAAAGACAGGTTGGAATAGATTATATCCAAGATACTTTTTTGTTCTAATGCCTGTGATCTTGTGTGTGTGTGTGTATGTTCACGAGGGCATGCATGTACTTCAGTTCTTCAAAAATATGTGATTTCACTGTGGTAGCCACTCACTGAATCACAGAATCAGAGTTGAAAGAGACCTCAGAAGTGATCTGCTTCAACCTCTGCTTAAACAAGCTCAGTGCTTGTAATGTAATACCAAAAGAAGGCAACTTCCCAGGTTCGAAATACCA
>NW_027186436.1:257847-295600 GCF_028583685.1 Petaurus breviceps papuanus
AAAACCAAGCCAATACAGGGGAATCTTTAATTGCCATTACTATCACAGTGCTCTACAGCCTACCAGACAAATGGTCCTTCAACTTTTGCTTGATGACTATTGACGAGAGAGTATTCCCTAATTCTTGAAGCAGCCCGTTCCACATGTTGTTGTTCACTCATTTCAGTCATTTCTGACACTTTGTGACCCCATTTGGCATTTTCTTGGCAAAGATACTGGAGTGGTTTGCCATTTCCTTCTCCATTTTACAGATAAGGAAACTGAGGCAAACAGGGTTAAATGACTTTCCCAGAGGCACACACCTAGTAAGTGTCTGAGGCTGGATTTGAATCGAGGAAGAGTAGTCTTCCTGACTTTAGGCCCAGCACTCTATCGACTGTGCCACCTAACTGCCGCAATGGTATTCCACATAAAGATAGCTTTAATTTTTAGGAGATTTTCCTGATAACAAGCCTAAATTTTCCTTCCTGCAGCTTACATGACTTGTTCTTCACCAAGGAAAACATTTTTTAAAACCTTTTCCACATAATAACCCTTCAAATATTGAAGCTATTATACCCCTCCTCCAAATCTTTTTTTTCAAGCCAAACATATAGTCATGGATGTAGAATTTGAAGGGACCTCCAAAGCCATTCAGATTAACCCCCTCGTTTAGAGATAAGACAACTGAGACCAAGGGAGATTAAGTGACTTGCCCCAAACTCACTCACGTAATAAAGTACCAGAGGCAGGATTTGAACCCAACTCCTCTGACTCAAAGAGCCAGGGCCCATTCCACTCTGTCCCTAGTTCCTTGTCCTGTGGCTTGATCTATCCAACTTGCCCTTTTAAAATAGAGCACTTAGAACTAAATCCAACACTCCAAATGTTTTCTAACCAAGAGAGATCATAAGACCCTCATTGCTTTCCTACTTTTGGGTGCTGTAGATTTCTAAATGCTGTCTAAGTTTGCTTTAGTTCTTTTAGCTTGGGAGGTTGATTTTTTTTTAAAATAACCAAGTGCAAAACTTGGCATTTATCCTCATTCATTTATATCTTATTGAATTTGACCCAGCCTTCTAGTACAGCAAAAATTTTTGAGACCTCGACCCTTGTCATCCATTGTATTAACTATTATCCCTTCAAACTTTGAGTCACCAGCAGTTTTCATTATCATTCTATCAATATCTTTACCCAAGTTGTTGATAAAAATTTCAAACAGAAGAGGGCCAAAGACAGGTTTCTAGGGCACACTGATGGGGACCATTTTCTAAGGTGTTATTGAATCATTAATGGCTGCTCTTTGGATCTGGCCACTCAGCCTGTTCTGCATCCATTTAACTTTGCTAATTTTTGGTCACTGAATGTTCAGAAACCTTTTATTGTTGCCAAATTTTTTGTGACCCCATATGGGGTCTCAGCCCACAATTTAAGAAGCACTGGTCTCTCCTACATATCTCCATCTTTTTTTTAGAAAGAGGATGAGAACATCAAATGCCTTCCTAAAATCTAAGTGAATAATGTCTCTAGGCCCTTTCTATCAATGCAAACCTCAGTTTTTCTATGCCCAAGTCAGATTCAATGCCTGAAAAGATTCAGCACCTAATAGCCAGGCTTCTGGTGATGAGCCTTTCCTCACCTGGCTAGTCTAGGCCTTGGATGAGACATATATATTTCATTGCCAGAACTGTATGCAAAACTTTTTTAACTTGATGTAGGATCTGCCATAGACTGTGCTCTGTTGGCTTACACTTTGAGAATCTAGAGTTTTCTTCATATCCTGATAAGGCATAGAAAGAGATTGTCACTTGCATTTACATGCATACATAAACACACATGCACATGCACACACATTTGTATAATTATTTATACTAGTTACTCAAGGACAGCTAGGTGGCTCAGTGAATAGAGTGATGGGCCTAGAGTCACAAAGACTCATTTTCCCAAATTCAAATCTGACCTCAGACACTTATTAGCTATATAATACTGGTCAAATCACTTAACCCTATTTGTCTCATTTTCTTCATCTATAAAACGTACTGGAGAAGGAAATGGCAAACCACTCCACTAATTTGCCCAGAAAATCCCAGATGGGGTCATGAAGAGTTGGACATGACTGAAAAATTACTTTTAGGGTCATCTAGGTGACTCAGTGGATAGAGTGCCATTCATGGAGTCAGGAAGACCCAAGTTCAAATCCGGCCTCAGACACTAGCTGTGAGAGCCTGTGCAAGTCACTTAGCCCTGTTTGCCTCAGTTTACTCATCTATAAAATGAGTTGGAGAAGGAAATGGCAAACCACTCCAGTATCTTTGCCAAGAAAATCCCAACTGGGGTCACAGAGAGTCAGATACAACTAAAACAACTGAACACAACATCAAACTATATTTCTTCTAAACACTGATTCTAACTTTAAGATTATTGAAGAATAAGTAATGACCAGGAGCCAAAAACTCCCCAACAAAACCCACACAGTAGAAGATAAAATATATTGTGTGAATTCCTTTAAGTGAAAAGGTGTTTAAATAAGAACTCTATAGAATAATAGAATAAATAAGAACACTATAGAATCATGAATTCCCAGAGTTAGAAGCTACCTCAGAGATCATTTAGTCTAACCTCTGAATGAAGCTGGCATGTCCTTTACAATCCCCTAATAAGTGGTCTTCTAGCTAGCCTTGTTGGGAGACCTACAATGATGAGGAGAGGCTGTCTGTGTGGCGTAATAAAAAGAATTAGGGAGACTCAGAATCAGGTTCAGAAGTTCATAGAAGGGACCTCAGAGGCCTTCTACTTTAACCCACTCATTTCACAAATGGAGACTCAACAAAGTCATGCTCTCTGACCCCAAATTCAGCACTTTTCCCACGGTTCCAAGTTTTTTCTCATCAATATGATAAATTGGCCTTCTCTTTACCAAAGCCAATCCCTCTACATGTATTCTGGATCCCATCCCCTCTCATTTTCTCCAGCAGATTGTCCTATTATCCCTACAAATTTTTTTTTCAATCTTCAGTATCCCTGTTACTTACACACATGTCCATGTTTTCTCCATCCTTAAAAAACATTCTCTTGGTCCTTCCATCTTTGTTAGTTATCATCTTATATCTCTTCTCCCCTTAGCTAAATTCCTTGAAAACTCTATCTAAACCTAAGCCTTCACTTCTTTTTTCACTCTCTTATAACCCCCCTGTAATCTGTCTTTTGAATTCATCAATCAACGGACACTATTCTCTTCAAAGTAACTAATGATTTCTGAATTGCCAAATCTAATGGCTTTTCTTAATTTTCCCCTTTGAACTTTCTTTTCTTTTTTTGTTTTTTGGAGGGGAGAAGGCAGGACAATTAGGGCTAAGTGACTTGCCCAAGGTCACATGGCTAGTAAGTGTGTCAAGTGTCTGAGGCCAGATTTGAACTCAGGTCCTTCTGACTCCAGGGCTGGTGCTCTATTCACTTCGCCATTTAGCCTCCCCCAAATTTGGCTTGGTTTGTTTTTTTTGCTTTTTCTTTTTTTGGAGGAAGGAAGGCAGGGCAATTGGGGTTAAGTGACTTTCCCAAGGTCACATGGCTAGTAAATGTTAAGTGTCTGAGGCCGAATTTGAACTTAGGTCCTCCTGACTCTAGGGCTGGTGCTCTATTCACTGCACCACCTAGCTGCCCCCCCTTCCCCTGCATTTGAACTTTCTGCAACATTTGACATTGCTGGCCAGACTTTCTTCCTGGGTACTCTCTCCTTTATGGATTTTCCCGACACTGCTCTCTCTTGGATCTCCTACCTCTATGACCCATCCTTACCTTCACTTGATCATTATCCATGACACTCTCATTTACTGTGAGTGTCCTTCAAGCCTCTGTCCTAGGCCTTCTTCTCTCTTTTCTCTCTCTCCTTTCTTATTTAGTGACCTCATGAGCTTCCATTGTTTAATTATCATCTTTAAGTAAACAATTTCCAGATTTGTATAGCTAGCCCTAACCTCTCTCCCAAGATCCAGCTTTGTATCAGTTGTACCACCTTTTGGGCATCTCAGATTGAATTTCTTAGAGGCATCTTAAATTCAGCACATCCAAAAGATAACTCATTTGCTTCCCTCCCAAAAGCACCAGTAATGTTAATGGGATATGAGATCTTCCCGCCCATTAAAGGAAGCTTGCTTAGGGGAGGTTTGCTTGTAGGAAGGCTTTCACACCTTTTGTTATTTTCTAATTAGGCACTGAGTCAGGAGGGTTGTGATGTCTTCTGGTTCTAAAAAGGGTATATATACTCTGAGATTAGCATTTAGCTTTGGGGCCCACTCATTAGAAAAGTGTGCATGTGATTTGACCATTTGAGACTCTGGGTAGCCAGTAAGGAACCCCCTGGCTTTGAAAAACCCAGATATTGGTGCTTCTCTGTCTGGTAACCATGTATGGATTGCCTTGGTCATACTGTTGGATCTGTCTGTTGGTCCATGCTAATTTTTCAGACAGCTATATTGGGTCTTTATTTCTCTGCTTGTATTTTCTCTGAAGTTCAGGGTACTGACGTTTCCCCTGAACTAGTGAATTTCATTATAAAAGATTGTTGACCCCTTAAACAGCTGTCTTTCCTAGTAAAGCAGATCTAAGAACCCGTGCTAGCAGTCATCCACCATTCACTGACTCTCTTCTAAACTTTCCTATTTTTGATGAGGACACCATCATCCTCCCTCTCAACCAGGTTGCATTATCCTTCTCAGCTACTCATTCTCACTCACTCCACATTTTCCATCAGGTGCCAGATTTTGTGTTTTCTACCTCCATGGCATCTGTCATAGACAGCTCCTTTTTTCTACTCACAAAACCACCATTCTAGTTAGGGCTCTCATCACTGGTCACCTGCAATATTGCATGGGCCCATTTTTTGTCTTCCTGACCCAAGTCTTCAACTCCTGTCCATCTTCCATTTAGCTACCAAAGTCTTTTGTTCAATAACCTCTAGTGGTTCCCTATTGCCTTTGAGATAAAGTTCTCTGTTTGGCATTTAAAATTCTTTAAATGGCCCCATTCTTCCTTCTTGACTTATTAAACATTACTCTCAGGCACTGCATAGTCCAACTAAACTGGTCTTTCTGCAATTCTTCACACATGATACTCTTATCTCTTGTCTCTCGGCCTTGGCACTGGATGTTCCCTTTGCTTGAACTGTCCTCACGCCTTCATTTTCCTCTTGAAATCTCTGGCTTCCTTCTAGACTTGGTTCAAATGCCATCTCCTGCCAGGAGGCCTTTCCTCACCCCCTCAGGCAACTAACACCTTCACCTTACACCTTCAAGGTTACCTTGGGTGTGTTACATATTGTCTTTCCCATTACAATATAAACTCCTTGATGGGCAGGATGGTTTCACTTTTGTCTGTGTATTTCTGGCACCCAGAAGTGTTCCTGGCATATAGTAGACACTTAATAAATGCTTGTTGCTTGAATACTTGACTAACAGTGTGGTTAATGAAGAGGTAAGAAGAAAAGGATATGATAAAAAAAAAAAGACCTAGCTAGCAGACTCTCATCAAGAACATCATGCGGTGATAACTTTATTTCCACTTTTGACAAGGTTAGCAAACTGTTAGATCTGAGAATGTTGTGGATATACAGTTTACGTACTATTTCTGAAGCGTTTAGCGGAGCATGTTTTCCCATTCTTGTGGGAAAGATACTGGCTAAGACAACTCTATGTATTTGTATCCTGTCCTGGATGAATGACCAGACCCCAACAGTAGTCAGTGATGATTTAATGTCAGATTGGGAGGATGCCACCGGGGTCTGGACTTGCTATCACACTGGTTGGCATTTTTTATCAATGACTGGGTTAAAGGAATGGATGGCACACTTATCGAATTTGCAGATGCCACAAAGCAGGAAGGGATAGCTAATATATTGGAAGACAGTCAAGATGCAAAAAGGTAATAAGTTTGCAGAGTTTTACAACTATCTTATTTGATCTTTGAAACAACCTTGGGAGGGAGGTGCTATTATTATCATCTCCATTTTGCAGGTGAGAAAACTGGGACAGAGGAGGTTAAGTGACTTACATGTAGCTAGTAAGTATGTGAGGCAAGATGTGAATACAGGGTTACCTGACTCCAGGCCCAGTACTCTGCCTAGCTGCCACTAAGGTCTCCATACTTCATTAGGTCAGCCCTTAGAAAACAGAATTCTGTTTTGGGGACTGTTGGTGAACTCTTTTCATTATGACAGAACCTGCTGTATTTAATGAACTGAAGTTATAGTTAATATACCCAAAAGGAGGGAGATCTTTAAAAATACATAATTTGTCCTTCAATAAACTATAGACTACCCTATCCTTGGCATTTTCTCACTGTTCTGCACAAGGCTGCTTTTTTTGTTTTGTTTTGTTTTGGAGGGCAGGGCAGTTGGGGTTAAGTGACTTGCCCAAGGTCACACGGCTAGTAACTGTTAAGTGTCTGAGGCCAGATTTGAACTCATGTCCTCCTGAATCCAGGACTGGTGCTCTATTCACTGTGCCACATAGCCATCCACTCTTAGTATCTTTAAAGGAAGAATAAGAGATATGCAGATGTGTAATACTAATAAAAGGAAGATAACCTTAATTTGTTCTTTAGGTATTCCTGTTGTCCCCCCAGTATAAAAAGGATGCCCGTATCTACTCGAAGTTACAGAGTTTGTTTGGCGAAAGGTAAAAGATATTATAACAAAATATATTTGGGATGAGTAGAAAAGACTGATGGGTTCAGTCATTCCCTGGGGACCTCATCCCTAGGGTCCAATAAATTCTGTTCAGTACACCAGATGTTTTTAAATGTCTACTGTGTTCAGGGGTACTTCACTGAGCAATTAAACAAGCCCTGCTTTTGAAGAATTTCAGCCTGTATAGACTACTACAAGTTGAAGTGGGATTGAATTGTCAAGGAGAGATTAAGTAGTTTAACAGATTGAAGAAGGATATAATTCCTTTTAGTTGGGGAGATTTGGGAAGGATTTATGAAAGCAGTGGTGTCAAAGCAGGACCTTTAAGAGAAAGGCTCATAATACCAACAGTGATAGTAACTGACTTTTTTGTAGCGCCTTAAGATTTACGAAGCATTTTATACACATTATCTCATTTAATCCTTTTTAAAAACCCTGTAAGGTCGATACTACAGGTGTTATCATCCCCATTTTGCAGATGAGGAAACTGAAATTCAGAGCAGTTAAATGTCTTCTTCATGACCATACAACTGGTAAGTTGCAGAGGCAGATGTGAACCCAGGTGGCTCCTGACTCTTTCAATCTAGGACACTAAGCTCCCTATACCAAGCTGGGCTTCAGTAGGTGAAGAATAAAAGTGGGATAGAAGCAGCCATTTTGGGTATAAGTGATGGAGTGTGCTTTGAGAAATTAGAAATAACAATCACTAACATTTATGTAATGCTTTAATGTTTGCAAAGCACTACAAATATGACCTGATTTGATCTTCACAATAGTCCTGGGAGCCAGGCACTTTTATTATCTCTCTTTTACAGATGATGAAACTGAGGCAGACAGAGATTAAGTGACTTGTCTAAGCTCACACAGCTATTAAGTGTGTCTGAGGTAGGATTTGAACCCAAGATTTCCTGACTCTAGGTCCAGTGCTCTAACCACTGCACAACTCAGGTGCTGTCAGGGAAAATGAGGCTCATTTAGTAGAGTATAAGGAGACTGGAAATGTCGTTTGGAGCCTGATGCTAGAATATCTCAAAGCCCAACAAAACAGGTTCTATTTTTTTTTTTCTGAGCAGTTGGGAGCCATGTAAGAGTCTTGAGGGGGGTAATAGCATGGTCAGTTCTGTGCTTTAGGAGAATTAATTCTTATCATATGCAAGATAGATTAGACAGTCAACAAGAGAGGCAGGGAGATCAGTTAAGAGATTATTGTGATAGCCCAGGTGAGAATATAATGAGGACTTGAACTAGAGTGATGTGAATAGGAGTAAGTAGATGAACGGGCAGATCTCTATTTAAGGATTTATTCTATCTACAGGTTGTCCTAAATGTCTTAATGCAGCTTTAAGCTATTAAAACTATTTAAGCTGTTTAAGCTTGAAGTTACACTAAAACTTTTTGGGACACCCCATAGAGATGGTGGCAATAAAATCAGTGGGACTTCCCATTTGATTGAGTATGGGCAGTGAGAGGAAAGAGTACAAGGTAATTCTCCAGTTTTTCGTCTGAGTGATTGGATTTTGGTGGTGCTGTCACTAGAAGTAAGGAAGTTAGGAAGAGTAGCAGACTTTAAAGGGAAGATAATGGTTCTGTTTTAGGCTGTGTTGGAGTTGAAGATGCTGAGGAGACATCTGGTTTGAGATACCCCATAAGAAGTTAGACATGTGTGACTGAGCGTCAGTTTCTTCTTCTGTAAAAAGGAATAATAATACCTGAAATGATCAAATAAAGTAATATGAAACAATTTGGTTTTTTTTTTTTGATTTTTGGAGGGGAAAGGCAGGGCAGTTAGGGTTAAGTGACTTGCCCAAGGTCACATGGCTAGTAAGTGTTATGTGTCTGAGGCTGGATTTGAACTCGGGTCCTCCTGACTCCAGGGTTGGTGCTCTATTCACTACACCTCCTAGCTTCCCCTACAGAAGCAATTTGTAAAGTATATACAACAGATTATCATTTAGTGTAATGCTTGATGAATAGATGGGTTAGCATTTTCTTTCAGTCTTTAAAAAAAAAAAACTTCCTAAAATGTCCCTGTGCCCTTCACTGTCTTAGAAAGGACAACAGAATCAGTATAATTTAATTTCCTTTGGTAATTCTAGATTTTGGAGTTCCCCCATGTAATGACTGGGAACATCATTCCTCCTTTTGAAAGGCTAGAGAGAGGTATGTGCACTGCACTCAGCATGTCCTTTGGATGAGAAGGGGTTTTTGTGGGTGGTTTTTGCTGCATGGTTAGACTCTGGTTTTCATAATGGAAAATAATGAAACATGAGAGAAAGGTAAGGAGAGGCAGTATTGTAGGAAGAGGACTGGACTTGAGCATAACTTCTTCCTAACTCTGAAGTCTTGGGCATAAACTTTTCTGCCCAAGTTTCTGCTAAATAGATCTCAGTTTCCTCATCAGTATAATAGATACATAACCTGTTTCACAGTGTGACTGCCAAAATTTTTGTAAGCTGCAAAGCTCTATTGAAATATGAGCATCTGTTGTTATTGCTATTATTATAATGCAAATGGTGGTACCGTGGATACTTAGAGTTGTAATGGGAATGTAAATTTTTAAGATCTTCCCTGCCCCTAAGCTAAAGTGCACCTGGAGCCAGGGGTGGGAGGCTTATTTTTCAGTAGATACTTTATGATTGGCCAGTGGGTCAAGAAAGTTGTTACATTCTCTGAGCCAGGAGAAGGCTATATAAGCCCTGATGTGAGGCTTTGTTTTGGGGCTCACTTTGAGAAGTGTTCTGTGATTTGATCAGATGAAACTCTGGGAGGCCATTGTTGAGAGCCCTCGGCTTTGAAAACCAGCTGTTGATTTGGTATGGATGTAATGGTTGGACAGTTTGGAAACTGTCTACTTGATCTGTTTCTCTGTCTTGATAATTCTGTCTGTGTATTCTGAAGTTCAGGGTGCTGACCTTTTTCCCCTGAATGAGGTAAACAATACATGTCTGACTGATTAAATTAAGCTTGTTAACCCATTTTGAGTTGCTTTCCTTTAACAAAGCAGATCCAAGAACCTGTAGTGGCAGCAACCCTGGGGATGCTGGGGTGCTTGCCGCTACAAAAGTCAAGAAGACTCTTCTTCCTGAGTTCAGATCCAGCCTCAGACACTTACTAGCTGCACCTTGGGCAGGTCACCTAACCCTGTTTGCCTCAGTTTCCTCATCTGTTAAATGACCTGGAGAAGGAAATGGCAAATCACTCCAGTATTTTTGCCAAGAAAACCCCAAATGGGTTGGGCATGACTAAACAGCAATAACAGACCTCCATTTACATCCTCCTCCAGTGTTTCTTTTGGGGTAGAATTGAACCTGTCCTTTCCAAGGCTTTGTCAGTGAAGCCCAAATTCTGTCGATTCCTGCGAATCTAGAAGGGCCATATGCCTGTTGTCTGAGGACCAGCCTAGCTATATATAGATTGGCCACTAGGTTTTTTTCGGGGGGGGAATGGGTTTTTTTTTGGGGGGGGGGTTTGGGCCATAGCAACTCATCAAGATTATGTATTAAGGGACATAGAGATTATGATCTGTAACATTTCTTTTTCCTGGTGTCTTGTATTTCTAAGATTTTTAGGGAGAGGTTTGGTGTCAGAATTGGATCATGAACTTTGGCAGAAGCAGCGGAGAATTTTGGATCTAGCTTTTCACCGAAGGTGAGTGGGGAGTAGAAGGTGGTATAGTAAATCATATGCATATGGATGTTAAGAACACAGAAGTACAAGACTGGGGTAACTGGAATTACCAGGACTACGTCTCAAATGTTTCTAGTTTGCCCTAAAATGATCTTTTTATTGCTTTTGGCAATGATAGAGATATAACAGTTTCCTGACTGAGAGAAGAATTGATATGCTAACTCAGAAGGAGATAGAGAGGGTGAGTGGAATTGGGAGCAAGGTATCAGGTCAGGTAAAGAAAAACAAAATTTTCTTTTAAGTAATAACCCTTATTTTAGAGCCAGCCTGGCCCGGTAGAAGGAGCAGAAGACCTGATTTTGATGACTATGTCTGATGCTTACCAGTTGTGTGATCCTGGGAATATGATTTCCCTGCTTTAGCTTTCTGTTTCCTTCCTTGCCAAACAGGGCTTGGACTGTGTTTTTGCCAAGGTCTCTTTTGATTCTGGGACTTGGTGATTCTGAGTGTCTGCTAGGTAATGGATGGCAGGAGAATTCTTTTTTTTTTTTTTAAGCAATCAGGGTAAAGTAACTTGCTCAAGGTTACATGGCCAGTTATTTCTGGGTGTGGTGCTAAATATCTGAGCCCGGATTTGATCCCCAGGTCATCCCGATACTGGAGCTGGTGCTCTTACTCGCTGAGCCACCTGGCCGCCCCTAAGCAATTGGGGTTAAGTAACTTGCTCAAGGTTATATGGCCAGGTGTTTCTGGGTGGGTAATAAGGGTGTGAGCCCGGATTTGATCCCCAGGTCATCCCGACACTGGAGCTGGTGCTCTTATTCGCTGTGCTACCTGGCTGCCCCTGGCAGGGGAATTCTAAGGGATAAAAGGCACAGTCACTGAAATTACAGCTTCTTTGAGCATCTGAACAAAGATAGCTAAAGATGGACCCCTTACTTGTGTCTGTCATCCCCTAGAGATGGCTGTTTCCCATGACTCTCTGTTGGACTGCATTCTGTCTTCACATCCTCTCTTTGGTATTTGTTGAATTTAATGGAAATGGTGATTTCACCCAGTGCCACAAGTTCAGTTATCATTTCAATGCAGATGACCTCAAAATCTATATATTCAGATCAAATCCCTGTCTTCTGGAACTCCAGTCCCTCTTGACCAGCTATCATTTAAATAGTCTATCCACAGTTTAAACTCAGTATATCCAAAATGGAATTTATTATCTTCCCTATGCCCCCAAATATGCCCTTCTTCCAAAGTTTGTAATTTCTTTTGAGGCACGACTGTTCTTCCAGTCACCTTGTATTGCCCTTGAAAAGCAAGGCAATTGGGGTTAAGTGACTTGCCCAAGATCACACAGCTAGTCAAGTGTCTGAGGTGGGATTTGAACTCAGGTTCTCCTGACTCCAGGACTGGTGCTTTATTTGCTGCACCACCTAGCTACCCCCCAATATTTAATTCTGTCTCCACAAAATCCCTCCTATCCACTCACTACCACTATTCTAACTCATTACCTTTGGTGTGGACTATTATTTTGAACTACTAATTGCTCTCCAAGCCTTCAGCATCTCCTTTCTTATCCATTCTCTACACAGCTACCAAAAATAATTTTCATAAGGCAAAGGTTTAGTTATGTCTCTCCCCCACTCACAAAATTTTCAGGGGCTCCTAATTGTCGCTAGGACCCAAGTTAAATTCTTCAGACTAATCTAAATCTTTCTACAATGAAGCTCCAACCCTCCTTTCCAGTTTTATTTAATACTACGGCCTTTTGAAATTAGGGACTCTTATAGCAATTTGAAGAAGGGCCCATTTTTGTGAGTTCCAGGAGCTTTCAATTGAGGAAATTTGCCCAGTTTTTCCTACTTATTTCATTTCTTACCTTTAGCGAAAAAGGCCTCTTTGAATGTACTGTCAGGTGGCAGGTCAGCACCTCTTTTTTGTTGTGGCTGCTCAGTCCTTTCAGCTGTAACTTTAACTGCACGGTGCTGTGTTCTTTTTGCTCCTGCCCTCTGTGGCCTCCTCCCCCCAACCTTCACCCCCCCCCAAAAAGACTAAAAAATTAAAAAACAACCTCCGAGTGAAAGCAGAACAGACCCAAGGAGAGAACACTGCACCTCCATACCCCCAGATCTTGGCTTTGCCTTGGGACCACCCCAAGCCCCCACTTTTGCCCTGCTCCACTCACCTGCCCCAGTCCAGGCCCTTTTTTTCCCCTCAATTTTGTCCAGGCCCACGAGTGATTGCTTGCCCATGGGTTTCTCCTGCTGCTCTCACTTCTCTGTTCTTGGCTCCCACACGACCTTGAACCATATTCTGGCCCTCTCCTCCACAGGTGAGGGCCTCCCATCCTCCTCTCCCACTCTCCCTTTCCCACATTCTGAGATTCTAATTATTCCTTTTACAGTAGAGGTCCCCTTATGTAAATCAAGAACTGTCTGTATACATATTGTGTCTTCCTTGTGGAAGATAAAGACCTCGAGGCCTGGGAATCTAGGCTGTCTTTGCAGGACCACCACATGATGCCTTGCACTTTATACATGTTTGCGGAATTCCATACAAGACAGAATGGGATAAAGACTCAGGAGTACAGTAGGGACTCAGAAGAGCAAGTTTTCTGTGGAATGGATTGGTCTGGTCAGGGATGACTTTTCAGGGGAGGAAAGGTTTGAGTGAGACCTTAAAGAAAGCCAATCAACAAACATTAGCTAAGCATCTGCTCTGTAGCAGGTGCTGCTAAGTGGTGGGGATGCAAAGAAAGATATATGATCCCCACTCTTAAGGAGCTCACAGTTTAATGGGGGAGACAACATGCAGACAACTATGTACAAACAGGACAAATACAAGAAAACTTGGAGTTAATCAGCAGAGGGAAGACACTAAGATTAAGGAGGAGGGGGAAAGACTTCTTGCAGAAGGTAAAATTTTAGCTGAGACTTAAAGGAAGCCAGGAGGCTGAGATGAGGAGGGAGAGTGTTCCTGGCATGGGGGACAGCCAGTGAAAATGCCAGTCAGTAGATAGTGTCTAGTTTGAGGAATAGCAAGAAGGTCATTGTCACTGGATTACAGAGTATATGGGGAAGGAGGAGTTGGGAGCAGATGCTGTTTAAGGAGGAAGAAGAGAGGAAAAGTGGAAAAATAGGGTCGAGATTATGCTTCAGAGAAGCAGAGAGTAGTGGTGAATGCACTCCCAAAGGGAATATCCTGTGGGAAAAGGTTCAGGAGGGGGAATTTCTCAAATATTTCCAGAGGACATTGTAATGGGAATGAGAATTTGAAGATCTTCCCTGCTTGGAAGATATTGTCTGCCCCCTAAGAGGCCGAATGTAATCACATGGAGCCTGTGGTGGGAGGAGCTTGCTGACGGGTGGAGCAGAGCACATAGCAAGCTGGGAGTCAGAGCAGTTAGAGCTAGAGGGAGGAGAGGATGTATCCAAGGAGACAGCAAGGCTTGTGAGTGTTTGTGTGAAGGCTAAAGGATGGTGTGGCTCCCTGCTGTGCTTGGTGTATTAACTTCTTTGTTGGGATTTGGCTCTCTGGAGTTTGAATAAGTGTTTTGCTTCTGTCTTATGTATGGAGAGTCTGTTATATTTGCAATTGAGAACTATGCTGACCTATTCATAGTTGCCATTGGTGCCTTGAATATTGTGTTCACCACTACAGACGTTGAGATCATCTTGGCCAGAGTGGAGGCTCCTGATGGAGAAATTTCGTTTGATTGGGAAAAGAATCTGGAGGGCTTTGAAAGTCAAGCTAAAAATGTATTATTATTATTTTTAAATTATAATTTATTTATTTTTAGTTTTCAACATTTATTTCCACAAGATTTTGAGTTCTAAATTTTCTCGCCATCTCTACCCTACTCCCCACCACAAGATGGCAAGGATACCGAATTATTCCTTCTCCCAGTCTGTGCTCTCATATATCCTCCACTCACTCCCCCCACCATCCCTCCCCTTATCCCCTTACCTCTTACTTTCTTGCAGGGCAAGATGGATTTATTATTATTATATTACATGTAATATTATTATATATTATTATTCCCGGTTGCATGTAACAGCAATTTTTTTTAACATTTGTTTTTAAAACTTTGAGTTCCAGATTTTCTCCCTTCTTCTCTCCTCACCTACCCCCACTGGGTAGACAAGTAATTCAATATAGGTTATACATGTGTAGTTGTGCAAAACATTTCTATAGTAGTCATATTGTGAAAGACACATTTCCTTCTATCCTATCCTACCCTCCAATTATTCTGTTTTATCCTTTGACCCTGTCCCTTTTCAAAAGTGTTTGCTTCTAACTACCCTCTCCCCAGTCTGCCCTCTTTCTATCATCCCCCCTCTTTTCCCCTTCCCCCCACTTTCCTGTAGGGTAAGATACCCAATTGAGTGTGTATGTTGTTCCCTTCTTAAACCAAATCTAGTGAGAGTAAGGTTGACTCATTCCCTTTCACTTCCCTGCTCTTCCCCTCCATTGTAATAGTTTCTCTTGCCTCTTTTATGTGAGATAATTTATTCTATTCTATCTCTACCTTTCTCCTTTTCCCAATATATTCCTCTCTCCCCTCTTAATTTTACTTTTTAGATATCATCCCTTCATATTCAATTCACCCTGTGTGCTTTATGTATAGGTGTACACACATATACACACATATACCCACCTATACATACATATATATTCCCTTCAATTATCCTCATACTGAGAAAAGTCTCATGAGTTAGAATGATCATCTTTCCATGTAGGAATATAAGCAGTTCATCTTCAATAAGTTCCTTATGATTTCTCTTTCCTGTTTACCTTTTCATGCTTCTCTTGATTTTTGTATTTGAAAGTAAAATTTTCTGTTCAGTTCTGTTTTTTTTTATCAAGAATGCTTGAAAACCCTCTATTTCATTGAATTGACCACATTTTCCCCTGAAGTATTATACTCAGTTTTCCTGGGTAGGTGATTTTTGGTTTTAATACCAGCTCCTATGACCTCCAGAATATCATATTCCAAGCCCTTCGATCCCTTAATGTAGAAGCTGCTAGATCTCATGTTATCCTGATTGTGTTTCCACAATACTCAAATTGTTTCCCCTTTTCTGTTTGTAATATTTTCTCCTTGACCTGGGAACTCTGGAATTTGGTTATAATATTCCTAGAAGTTTTCTTTTTAGGATCTTTTATAAGAGGTGATCTGTGAATTTTTTCAATTTCTATTTTGTCCTCTGGTTCTAGAATATCAAGGTAGTTTTCCTTGAGAATTTCTTGAAGGATTATTTCTAGGCTCTTTTTTTGATCATGGCTTTCAGGTAGTCCAATAATTTTTAAATTATCTCTCCTGGACCTAATTTCTAGGGTAGTGGTTTTATCAGTAAGATATTTCACGTTGCCTTCTATTTTTTTCATTCTTTTGGATATGTTTTATAATATCTTTATTTCTTATAAAGTCTTATTAGCTTCTATTTGTTCCAATCTAATTTTGAAGGAATCATTTTCTTCAGTGAGCTTTTGAAGTTCCTTTTCCTTCTGGCCAATTTAAGGCATTCTTCTTCCCATTGACTTAATAGATCTCTTTTTAGTCTATTTTTTAAAGTTGTTATTTTCTTCAGTATTTTTTTGGGTCTCCTTTAGCAAGCTGTTGACTTGTTTTTAATTATTTTCTTGCATTGTTCTCATTTCTCTTCCCATTTTTTCCTCTACTTCTCTTACTTGATTTTCAAAATCTTTCTTGAGCTCCTCCATGGCCTGCAATCAGTTCATATTTTTCTTGGAAGATTTTGACTTTTTTCACTTTGTTGTCTTCTTCTGATTCCATGTTTTGATCCTTTTTGTTACTAAAAAAAAGATTCTATAGTCTGATTTCTTTTTCTCTGTACACTCATCTTGCCAGCCAGATGCTTGAACTTTGAGCTCTTTGCCAAGGTAGAACTCTGCTTCCAGAGTGGAAAGTGCTCTGTCCCAAATTTCTGGGATTTTGTGCAGCCGTTGTCAGAGCTTCTTCTAGGCACCTGCCTAGTGCTGCAGTTGCCCTCTGGTTAGTCACTTGGTCCCCTTTCCATCTGTGGGCCTGGAGCTTTGGAAGCAGCCTCTGCGGCAGAAGCTGCAGCCAAGCCACCTCCACTACCCTGGGGGCAGGGGCCAAACCACCCTCTTCTCTCACCCAGTTCCAACAGTTTCCCCATTGACCTTTTGCTTTCTTTTTGGCATTTATGGGTTGAGAAGTCTTGAAACTGCCACAGTTGCCAGTGGTTTGATCCCCTGAGGTCTGCTCCAGCTGGTCTGTGGTGCTGGTCCGTGCTAGCGTGGCCCATGCAGGACTGTGCTCTGCTCCTAGCCTGGTGTGATAGACCCTTCCTGTCGGTGTGTCAGGCTGTCCTCAGCTGGGAATGTATTTCATTCTGTCATTTTGTGGGTTCTGTAGCTCTAAAATTTGTGTAGTCATTAGGGACAATCTCAAGTAAGTTCCTGCTTTTACTCTTCCATCTTCTCTCCACCCCCTAAAAATGTATTCTTTACAAAGAGAGAAGAGACATTTAAATGTTTTCAGCATTAAAGTGACACAAGCAATGTGATATTTTAGGATGATTCATTTTTAAAAGACATTTAGATAATTGTGGACTGTTTTTTCCTAAAATACCAACTTGTAGGAAAGATAATTGTTTTCCACATTTCTCCTCAACTGACTTAACAGATAGCCTTCCATAGGATAGAGGGAAGACATCACCTTTCTAGATTCACGTTTCCAAATTAAAAATTTTTTTGAGTTCCAAATTCTTCCCCACTGCTGCCATTTTCCCCTACCCGTTGTGAAGACAAGAAATCAGTTATACATGTGAAATCACCCAAAGCATATTTCCACATTAGCCATGTTGCAAAAAAAAATTAAAAAGTGATAAAATCAGACTTAAGTCTGCATTCAGACTCCATCAGTTCTTTCTCTGGAGGTAGATAGCATTTTTCATCATGAGTCATTTGGAATTATCTTGGATTATATTGTATTAATTAGAATAGCTAAGTCTTTCACAGTTGATCATTGTACTGTGTACAGTGTTCTCCTGGTTTTACTCACTTCACTTAGCATTAATTCATATGTCTTCCCAAATTTTTCTGAAACCATACTGATAGTCATTTCTTATAGTACAATAGTATGCCCTCACAATAATATATTCCAACTTGTTCTTCCCCCAAATTTCTAATTTTTTGCCACCACAAAAGAGCTGCTATAAATTTTCTTGTACATATAGATCCTTTTCATTTTTTTAAAGTCTCTTTGGGATATAGACCTGGTAATGGAATTGGTGGGTCAAAGGATTGTAGCACCAACATGATATTCATAGTATCGATGGCTACTGTGAATATTCCAGCATAGTTCTGACTCACAAAATATAGCAGACTTTTCATATGGAAGACAGAAGCAAAACATTTATTCAGATACCAGAAAGTCAAATCCCAACACCAGAAAACTGAATTCATCATAGCAACAAAGAAATCTATATGCAGTAACACTGCAGAGAACAATACTATCTCCAAACCTTCCCACAAATACCTAGCTGTCTCCTTGCCTGTGTCCTCTCTCTCTTTCACTATACTAACTACTCTGACTTCCAGCTTCCTGCTCCACCCATTCAGTAAATTCCTTCCACCACAGGCTCTATGTCATTACATTCAGTCTGTTAGGGGTCAGGGACAGAGTCCCATTACCTTTACAAAGGTATGCACAGTTTTATAGCCCCTTCAGCTGTAGTTCGGAATTGCTCTCCAAAATAGTTGGATTATTTAACAACTCCACAAACAGTGCATTAGTGTCTCAATTTTCCCATGTCCAGTCCATCATTTATCATTTTGGTTTTCTTTTATGTTACCCAATCTAATAGGTGTGAAGTATTATTTTAATCAGCTATATTAATTTGCATTTCTCTAATCAGTAATGACATAGAGTATTTTTATGTGATTATAGATAACTTTGATTTCTTCTTCTAAAAATTACTTTTTCATATCCTTTGACCATTTGTCAATTGGGTAATGACTTGTAATCTTATAAATTTGATTCAGTTCTATGTTTGAGAAATGAGACCTCTATCAGATAAACTTGCTGTAAAATCCCCCCCCCCCCCCAAGTTTCCTGTTTTCCTTCCAATCTTGGATGTACTGGTTTTGTTTGCACAAACTCTTTTTAATTTAATGTAATCAAAATTATCCATTTTATGTCACATGATACTCTCTATTGTTTGGTCATAAATTCTTCCCTTAGTCCTAGATCTGACAGGTAAATTTTCCATGCTCCCATAATTTGCTTATAACATCACCCTTTATGCCCAAATCATGTACCCATTTTGTCTTTATTTCAGTATGCAGTGTGAATGTTGATCTATACCCAGTCCCTGCCAAACTGCTCTCTAGTTTTCCCAGCAGTTTGTCAAATAGTGTGTTCTTGCCCCCAAAGCTTGGATCCTTGGGTTTATCAAACACTAGATGACCATGATCATTTACTACTGTGTATTGTATACCTAATCTATTCCACTAATCTACTACCCTATTTCTTAACCAGATTTTATTGATGATTCCTCTTTATAATATTGCTTGAGATCTGGTACTACTAGGCCACCTTTCTTCCCTTTGATTCTCTTGATATTTTTGGACATTCTATTCTTCCTGATGAATTTTCTTATTATTTTTTTCTAACTTTAAAATAATCTTTTTTTTTTCGCTACTGTTTTTAGAGCTAGTTCTGAGGATTAGTAAGTTTTCAGTGCTTCGAAGGTGGTGTGATCCAAGGAGAGGTGTGGTTACTGTTCTCCTGGCCTGTACTCTGGTCTTTACCCAGGAAGGGACCTTGTTCCCCTTTGCTCCTCTCTGTGTTGGAACAGATTCCAGGACTCTCACTCCCTTGTGAGCAGCCTTAAGCACTTTTCTCTGCCTTGGAACTGTGACCAAGGCCCCTGCTTCCTGGCAGATGCAAATGCTAGTGCTCCTTTTTACCCCGGAACCGCAACCCAGCCCTGCCCCATATGGGCAATGCAATCAGGGTCCTGCACCCAGTGCCAGCAGAGAGTTCCCTGTAATCTCTTTCTGACCAGTTCCCTATATATTTGAGAAATGAGACCGATATCAAAGAAACTTGCTATAAAATCCCCTTGTTTTCTGTTTTCCCTTTTAATTTTTTTTTTTTTTTGCTTTTTGGAGGGGGTAACAATTACTGTCTGTGGGCTGACAGCTCCTGAAGCTGCTATTGCTGCTACTGTTGCAGCTGTGTCTATGTCCTGCTGCTAGTGTGGCCTGAGCTGCAATCTGGTCAGTCACTACCTGGTGTCGCAGACCTCTCCTGCTGACCGCTTAAGTTGTCTTAAGCTGGAAAACGTCTTACCCCGATCTTTTGTTGATCCTGCCACTCCCGAATTCAGTTTGAGGCATTATTTTAAAGTTGTTTGGAGGGTTGTTGGAAGAGTTCAGTTTAAGGTGCTGTCTGTACTTCACCATCTTGGGTCTGTCTCGTGTTTCCAATTTTGATATTGTGTAGTTCTCTAATTCTAAAGTTCCTCTCAAAGTCTGACACTCTGGGTTTTATTTGAGTTATAAATTGCTTTTTGAATTATGAACTGCTGTTTGTCCTCTCTTCTCCCCTCCCCTTCCCTTCTTCCTCCAACCCTCCTTCCCTTTCTCTTCTTTCTCCTCCCTCTTCTTTTCCTTCTTATCCTCCCCCCCCTCCTCCTCTTCTTCATACTAGCTCTCTATCATTCCATGATGATTTGTCTAGTTGGCAAATGTCATTAGGTTATTGTTATCATATAGCATAATTATGCTTATTCTCATAGTTACTTGACGAACTCGATGGGAGCTATCAATGAAAAAGTGAAACAAATGATGGAAATACTGGAAGCCAAGGCTGATGGGAAAACCGAAGTATGCATGGAAGATATTATATACTCAACTGTTTATGCCATATCTGCTAAGGTAACTAAGGGACTTTTCTATCATCATGTCAATGAGCAGAGAATGAAAAAGGAATTTACCTAATTTTTTCCTTTTGGCTTTTGTATTTTGGCCAAGGTGAACTGATTTCTCCTTTCCATTACAGTCAGAATCCTACAAATTTCTTTATAAAATTCATTTTTGATCATTCTACTATTTTAATAGCAAAATAATGTACAAGAAAAGATTCAGTTCTTTATGTTCTAAACTCAAGCCTTTCAGAGATAAATATATTTTAATTAAATTATTCTAATTCTAAGTAACTCTACTTAGGGGGAATACAAATTCATTTTGCCTTTGATAATCTCCCTCTTTTTCTCTCTCACCTGAAGCATTTTCAAGCTACAATTTTTAGTATCCTCACACAAAGACTAAATTCCACAATATGAGAAAACATGATTACAGAGTTCAAGTGAGAGCTCAGTAAACAGTCTTCATCAAACAGAACATGTCCATGGATAGTGGAGATTCATTTTCCTAAACCATTTAATTCATCTTTGACCATTCTCTCTAAGAGAGGAGTTTTTAACCTGAGGTACCTTAACTTGTTTTCTGAATATTTTGCTAATTGTATTGCAGTATAATTGATTTCTTTTGTAGTTCTATTTATTTTATTTTCTGTATTTAAAAACATTATTCCGAGAAGTTGTCCATAGAGCCCCCCCAGACTGTTTAAGGAATCCTTGGTAGAAAACAGGGATAACTCTTCTCTAAGGATTTTCTTTTCTGCCTGGTTAAAGATAAATTGAAGAGACATTTTTGTTAATTGGATTAATGAATGAGTTCTTTTTTCTCTTACTATAATGATTACCCTAATCAACTCAGTAAGGAGTCCTTTCTGGGCTGACCAGGCCTCTCTGTTCACAGACTGGTTAGGCCTTTGATATGAATGATGTAAAAAAAGATTTCAGTGTATTGTTTTATAATTGATAGTTAAAGAAAGACCAGTAAGGGTTTCTCATTCAGATTAGAACAAGAACCTGAGACTAAAGTATTGTCCTAATGTTATTTTGTATATGTAGCCAAAAGAGGAAATTTGTTCAGTTTTTTTTTCAGTTGTGTCCAACTCTCCATGACCCCATTTTGGGGTTTTCTTGGCAAAAATACTGGAGAGATTTGCCATTTTCTTCTTTATCTCATTTGACAGATGAGTAACTGAGGCAAACAGGGTTAAGTGATTTGCCCAGGGTCACATAGCTAGTAAGTGTCTGAGGCCAGATTTGAATTCAGGAACATGAGTCATCCTGATTCCAAACCCAGTGCTTTATCCACTGGGCCACCTAGATGGGGCTTAATATGTTTCCACATTCCCTCTTTTTTTGTGCCCATCACAAACCATTTTGAAAAGATCTGTTTATTAATTATAGGATCTCATTATATATCTGCTAATTGATAGCAAAATACAGTGTTCTAGTTAGTTCATTATAATTCTGGTGTTTTCTTTTAATACAGAAAAAGTAGTGAAACAATAAAAACTATTCTACTGTGTGCTGAGTATCATAATAGGGTTGAGGTCATCATATGCCAGGTTGTATTGTTTGGGGTAAAGTTATACAGTGGAGACAAAAATCCATTGTTAAACTTACATGAGAAACTAGTCCTTTAGTCTTCTGAACAGTAGCCAGGGGGCTATGAAGATCAGTAAAATTTTCTGGAACCAAAACCCTTAATAAAAGGATTTGTTCTATAAAACTTGGATTCAGTCAAAAGGCTATACCTAAGGATTTAGAGTGCCACATGTGGCCTCGAGGCCACAGGTTCCGCCACCCCTGCTCTAAGGTCTAGAATTTATTGGAATGAATGTTGGCTTGGGAGTCTACACAGAATCAGGAATTCCATCTGATCTGTGGCTGTGGAGTTTGGCCTAGAGGTTCTGAAGATGGAAGTGCACCCACCATCGTTGCACCTTCCAGCACTTATGGCCCCATTATGAAAGTCTGGGCTATGACATTGGATTCTGGGGAGGGTGCATATGGGATTGAGACATGTCTGTAAAATGGAATGGCATCTCTCTTTGTCAAGTCAGGAAGGGTCCCTTTTAGGATTCTGTCTTATGTAAGTCCCTTATAGCAGGATTTTGTCTTATCCAGGGCAATTATTAAACTTAATTTTCTTAGACTGGGATCTTCATTAAGGGGAAGGCAATTAAGTTTAATATTGCCCTATAGACCTTCTAAAAGTCATGAATCTGTAGGTTCATCAGTAGTTAATCTATTGGTAATCCATTAAGTGTTATATATTCTTACAATGAAAGAAGTGAAAACAAATCTTTTGGATCATCTAGCCCGACTCCTCCATCTTACAGATGCAGAAACTGAGAACTGCAAAGGGTCAGTGACTCAACCAAGGTTACAAAATGGTTCTCTTGATTCTCATTTCAAGGCACTTTGTTTCAAGTTGATCTCATAGCTTTCCATCCAAAAGTGATTTGATTAACCACATTTTGTCTCTTTTTCTCTGCAGATACTTTTTGGGATGGAGTTAAAATCTTTGTTTGATGAACAGAAGACATTTCTTCTTGCAATAAGAAACATTATCGAGGGTATAACTCTGGCTGACAATCCCTTTTCAAAGGTATATATCTAAGATTCTTGAATGAATATCCTATTAGAGTTATCACTGATTTTAGGCAAAGAATATTAAGGTAGGAGGGACCTTAAAATCATAGAACATAGACTAGAGAGCTGGAAATGACCTTAGATATCATTTAGTCCTGGTTTCTCATTTTTAAAAAGAAGATACTGACATCCATGGAAGAGAAATAATTTGCTCAGTGAGTAAATGAATGCACTAGTACTAAGATCCATTCTCCCAGTTCCCAGTCTATTTCTCCTTTAGCATGTCAATGTCTTCTAGGCAAGAGAAATTGTCCTGAGTAGTTGGTCAACCAGTCTTTTATTGAGTGAATGCAATAAGCATTCAATGAACAAGTCTTCTTAAGAAGGGCAGGAAGATCTTTTTATCTGACTAAAGGCACCACCTTTATAGATAGGAATTGATTGAATAATAGTACAACTCGAGCTCTAGGGCCATGTGATGGCATGCATTCATTGAACAAGGGGTAGAGTAGAAGAGACTCTGTAGTATATTAGAGGAGGCAGAGCCCAGGAAGAAAAATTCTGGAGTCTATAAAATTTGGGATTTCTTCTACCTGATCTGTGATTTAAAACAATAGCCACTGTCTTGATGTACTATTATCTTGTCTCCTCCACATTGCTGAAGCACTCCACTCGGTTAAGAATCCTTACTTGCTCAGTACCCCTCCCACTCCCATTGCCCCCCGATCCTGGAACTTTTGTAATTAAGCTTCATCTTATTTTTCCATCCTCCTTGAATATTGCTTCCATTTTCCTGACCACTTGTTCAGAATGCTGACAAAGGTGTTACTGACAAAATGTGAGTTGGACTAGTTGATCTCTGAGATTTCTTCCAGTGCAAAGATTTTGTGAATATGATGTGGTCTAAGCAAACTGGATTAATTTCTGTACTCCGTTCTCATGGTGCCCTTGCCTCTCTCTGTGAATTTCCTTGTCCCTTTTTCCATGCTGGAACCCCTGCTTCCCTACTCCAGTTATTGAAGTCCCCTGATTCTTTCCAAACCTCAATTACCATCTTCTTACTCTTCTTTCTTGTCATACTTATTTGTGTTTGTTTGCTACATTCACCTTCCCCCTTTTTGCCACACACATTAGATTACAAGCTCCTTGAGAACAGGATCCGTTCGATATTTAAATACTTTTCATCCCCAGGACCTAGCCTTGGGCTTTGTACACAGCAAATCCTTAACCTGTATTTTCTGAATTAAGTTGAATTATATCCCTTGAAATAATGAAACAAAATAAACACCCTTTTAAGTTTTCACTAAGGAAACGGAAGTTGATAAACAAGACCCAAGAAAGTGTAAGGCTTCTACGTCAGATGGGAAAAGAGTGGATCAAGTACAGGCGTGAAGCTGTCCAGAATGGTCAAGAGTTCCCCCAAGATGTTATCACGCAGATGCTTAAAGGAGAAGGTAGATGTATTCACCTCCATTTTCCTTACAAACTTACGTACCCAAGAAAGAGAAAGAAAATTTGACCTTCAACTTAATTTTATTTTATGGGCTTTGTAAAGAGGCAGAAATGATGCTTACAATTCAGCATTATTGTTATCACTTTAGTATTTCAATTCATTCATCCACCTATCCGTAGGACTGTGTCTTCCACTGGCACATATTACAAACCTGTCCAAAACTTTCTTATTCACAACTATTGTCTGCATCCCATCAAAAATCTTCCATAGAAGATCTGCCCTTTGGGATGAAAGTCCCCTCCTAGGGCTTTTACCATTTCATGGGGACCAAGGTAACACCCTGGATGCCCAGCTTTTATCTCTATATGACCAGCTCACCTCCTTTCTTTCCTGACAATGTTGTTGTTTTTTAAATTTTTATGCCACCTTCTATAAGCAGTTCATTGTTGATAATGTAGTGCAGCCTACTTGCACTGACCTTGTATCTTTCCATGGCCCATTAGGTCACTTTCAATTTTTGTTTTTTTCTTGGAATGACTTTTTTCATTTTATTACATGAAAGAATTGCACTTATCCCTGTTGAACCAATAGCCCCCAAGTACATATAATAATATAATAAGCTGTGAGTTTATTTTAAAATATGTGACAACAGAAGAGAATTTTTCTACTCATTGCAAGGAAATCTTCACTTTTCTTCAATGATCTACAAATAATTGAAATTCATGTACCTTTAGCTGATTGTTCTTACCCTGTCCATTCTCAATGAAGATATGAAACAGGTTTTTGTGTTGGACTTCCTATAAGCAAATCATTTCCCTGTATTCTGTAAGCTTAGTTACAATACCATTGCAGGCAAATTCTTCTTTGATTATCTTCCTCCCTTCCTTCCTTCCTCTCAAGAGGAAGAGGAGGAAGAGAAAGGTTCTTCACTAGTTTGGTGATGAATCTTCCAGCCACAGAAATTCTCAGACCATTTACTAAGGTATAGGGGATTTCAGTCTTCCTTAGTGACGTGGTTATACATATCAATGAAATCTCAGATCGTTGAAATTTTCAGGTAGATAAATGAATAAAAAAGGTGTGAGCAAATTGCTATCAGATTTCCAAGGAGGGAGAGAATGATAACTCACTGACTCAGAGTGGGATTTAAGGAAGCTTCATGATTGAAGTGACATTGGACCTTGCCTTTGATGGATGAGTAGAATGTCAGTAAGCAGAGAAATGGGAAAGAGTGTTTTAGACAGAGGCAGTGTCATGAACCATGAATATGTAATTATTTGAATATGTCAAGCAACAATGATTTTTGCTAAAATTCAATTTTGTTATTTTCTTAATTAACAATAATTTCTTTTCTCTCCCTTCCATTGAACACACCAAAAAGAAAAATTAGACCTTCATAAGGAATATGAATAGTCAAACAAAGCAAATTCTTATATTAACCATGAACTAAAACATGTTTCACTCTCCATCTTGAATCCATTGTCTGTTTGTTAGGAGGTGGGTAGCATGCTTCAGTCCTTTGGAATCATGGTTGATCGTTACATTAATCAGAGTTCACAAGTCTTTTAAAGTTGTTTTTCTGCATAATATTATTATAGAAATTGCTCTTCTCGTTTAAACAATGATGATCTTAATGTCATATTATCTTTCCCTTGTCTTTTGCAGCTGAAGAAGGAATAAATGATGAGTTTATGGTGGATAATTTTGTCACTTTTCTCATTGCTGGTTTGTAATCCCTTACTGTCTTGGGGCAATTTTTGAAAAAATAAATAAAAGTCTCTCAATTTAGTCTTTTACCCTCTAGGGAATTTTTCTCTTTATCTCTATAAGAATTGGGTAACTAAAGGCCAGTTTCAGACAGGGGCTAATGTAAACCTCTGTTTTCTAGTTTGCATACCACTTTTGCACAGAATGTGAATGCTAAAAAAAAAAAGCCTTAGAATGTAGAGACCTAAAATGTAAAAGTTAGAATGGACCTTAGAATCCTAGACCAGTGAATGCTGGATCAGACAGGCATCTTAGACCAAGAATTACAAACAACAGATGCTAAATAGGATCTAATTTTCTAGCCCAGTGTAACATAACTAGATTTACACTTGGTCACATGATGCTTATAACCGGGAAATTGATCACCAACAATATCTGGCCAAACAATGATTTTACTGTGGTTCTCAATAATACTCATTTGCAAGATGAGGAAACTATGGACCAGAGAAGGGAAATGACTCATCCTAGGCCTCACAGTGAGTTATTGTCAGGGTTGAGACTCAAACTCAGGTATCCTGATTCAGCCCAATATTGCCTACTATATATGGGTCAGGATATTAGGTTATGAGAGCAATGACTGACTTTCCATTTTACTTTTCCAATATAGGTGAGCCCTCCTAAGTTAGGTTCCACCTATCAGGAATTTTCCATTATTGAAACAAAGGCAGAGCTGAAGCTGAGATTTATACTATCTAAGAATCAAATTAATAATTTAACAAACTTTTAGGGTCATGACGCTTTAATCACCATATAGTTATGAGATCTCATGGTTATCTTGTGCTTTATGGTTTATACAATTTTTTATATACATGATCTCATTTATCATATACATGATAAACTTATGGGAGTAAATAGTGTAGGTATCATTATTCCCATTTTACTGATGAGGAAACTGAGGCTCAGCTTAAATAACTTGCCCATGACTGCACCACCAATAACTAATAGGGCAGCAAACTGAACTCAGGTCCTCCAGTTTCGATTGAGGTGTTCATCTACAACACCAGGATGCCTCCATCAAATTGTAGGTCATAGTTTTCATAGGTTGACAAGATATCAGACAGGAAAGGGCATTTGTGATTAGTTTAAGTCCCTCATTTTACAGATGAGGAAAAGTAAGGGGAAGTGATGAGTCCAGCAACAGAGCCTGATTAAGTAATTATTTGTTGAATGGATGAGCAGTGCACCAGCTGTTAGGAGATCTAGGCCCTAGTCTTGTCTCAGCTACGATTTAGTTGTGTGTTCTTATGTGAGTCATTTATCTTCTCCGAGTCTCAATTTCCCCTGTGAATTCGAGCAATCAATAAACGTTTATTAAGTATCTACTATGTGCTGAGTGCAAAGGATACAAAAAGAAACAAAGGACAGTTCCCGCCCTTAAGGAGCTTACAGTCTAATGGGGGGAGGCAACAAGGCAAATGAATCTGTACAAAGCAAGCTATGTACAGAATAAAAAGGAAATTGTCGACAGAGGGAAGGCACAGGAATTATTAGGGTTGGGGAAGGCTTGCTGCAGAAGGTGAGGTTTTAGTTGGGGTTTAAAAGAAGCCAAGGGAGGTCAGTAGTCAGAGGGAAAAGAGGATTTTCAATGAGTTGATCTCTCAGCTCTCTACCAACTTGGACATTCCGTGAATCTACGATGCTACAACTATTCTAGCTCCAACATTCCATGATACAGTGACTCTAAGGGTCTTTCCTCTTGTGATAGTCTATGGTTTTGTGATCTAAATACACTTCAAGCTGCAATATTTTGAATTCAGCAATAAGATTTGTTTAGCTCCAAGATTCATTTCATTCATTCAACAAGAATTTATTAAATGTCTGCTTTGTGGTTGGGGATGAGGGAGATACTTTAGTAGGTAATTTGGACCTAGTCCTTGTGCTCATAGTGATTAAAAGTAGTATGTGTCAGTGACTCTGATGCCTCAACAATACATGGAAGATGTTACACTTGGGCAGCCTGGTGCAGTGGATAGAGTATTACATCTCAAGCCAGAAGTCCTGAATCAAGTCCCAGCATAAACCGTTACTGACTGTGTGATCCTGGGCAAGTCACTTACCTGTGACTCAGTTTCCTGATCTGTAAAATAGGGATAATAATAGCACCTACATCCCAGTGTTATTGTGAAGATCAAATGAAACAATATTTGTAAGGTGCTTTGCAAACCATAAGGCACGATATTAATCCTACATATTTCTTTCTACTTTCACTGTTTTTGTTGTTGCAGGATCTGAAACTTCTTCCAATCAGATCTTACTTGCATTAATGGAACTACAACGACATCCAAAAATAGTAGAACAGTAAGTTGTTCGAATTTGAGTTTGGTGTCACTTGAGCATTATCTACCCAGGATATTAATTTATTGCTTAGGGCTTCCTGGGCAAAGATTCTGTGTTATATGATACTCATGGTTTTTATGACTCCCTAAATTATAGGACTCTCTGACTCCTCTAATTTGTGGAGTGGTTTCTGAGGAACCCTTTTTTTTTTTTTAAGAAATCGGGGTTAAGTAACTTGCTCAAGGTTACACGGCCAGTTATTTCTGGGTGTGGTGTTGAGTGTCTGAGCCCAGATTTGATCCAGGTCATCCCGACACTGGAGCCAGTGCTCTTACTCGCTGAGCCACCTGGCCACCCCTAAGCAATTGGGGTTAAGTAATTTGCTCAAGGTTACATGGCCAGGTGTTTCTGGGTGGGTGCCAAGTGTCTGAGCCCGGGATTCGATCTCCAGGTCTTCTCAACACTGGAGCCGGTGCTCTTACTCACTGTGCTACCTGGCTGCCCCGCTGAGGAACTCTTGATGAGGGCAGCTGGTGGCATAGAAGATAGAGTTCCAGGCCTGGAATCAGGAGGACCTGAGTTCAAATCCAGCCTCAGACACTTACTAGCTGTGTGACCCTGGGCAAGTCACTTAACCCCATGTACCTCAATTTCCTCACCTGTAAAATAATCTGGAGAATGAAATGGCAAACTACTCTACTATCTTTGCCAAGAAAACCCAAATGGGCTCATGAGGAGTCTGGTATGTCTAAAACAACTACTGAACAACAACTCTTTATGAAAGAGTGAAAATGGCCCATACAAATGAATATGAGAGAGCAGCTGGAATAGACCAAGTGCCCACAGAAGTGGTCCATGCACAAGATCACATGATTTTGAACTCACTGGGGGATCAGTTTTGAACAAAGGGAAGATACCACCAAATAATTGGGAAAAGTTATAGATAGCTTGAACTTTTTGTGGGGGTTGGAATTGGGTATGGGTTTGGGAGAGAAGGTTGTGGCAGGTAATTATTGGCAACAAGGAAGCCATCCTTTTTGTGACCTGGGTTCAAATCCTGCTTTTCTGAAGCTTACTCTCTTTATGAACTTGAACATTTCACCTCTCTTGGCCCCAGTTTCCAATGAGAGGATTAGACTAGATGGCTTCTTAGAACTCTTAGCTCTAAATCTATGATCTTATGATTTCTGCTTCTTATCACAACCCTTTCCATTTTTAAAGAGCTCAGATTATTAAGAAGTTTTTTTTCATATATGCAGTTGAAATCTGCTTCCTTGTAAGTCTCCCCATTCTCCCCCCTCACCTCCACTCCATTGGTCCTACTTCTGCCCCCTGTGGCTAAGGACAACATGTCCAGTACCTCTTCCATATAACTTATACTTTCATTCCTTAATACCTCCATAACTTCATCAATGTGGGTCCTCCCTATAATGGTACAGATTGCAAAGATGTGTAAAACTTCTTATTCTATGCATTTCTTGTTCTTGTCCTCCCTAAAGGATCTAGTCAGCATGCTAGGGACCTTTCTCTAGATAATTTAACATTCTCTGGGTACTAATGCAATACTCAGACTGTCTTCTATTATCTCTTGCTCTCCCTAAATGACTGGTGCATTTCCTTACGCTACAACACCTCTCCAACATGACATATTATCTCCCACCTCTTGTGCCCATGCATCATTTGGTAATGTGCTATAGCCCACTTGCCCCCACCATACATCTTGTGATTGCCTTTTAGCTTACCCACAATTTTGGTTCTTTAGAGTGTTTCCCTGACTGAGCTATAAAGCATCACTGGCAGAACACTGGAAGTAAAAGATGGATTTTGGAGTCAAATAGGAACTAGGAATTATTCAAGTGTGTATGCTTTCCCAAATCCAATTCAGCCTACTCTTCCCCTCCTTTTCAGGTCTAGACCTGGCAGATTATTTTTCAGTACTATCTGTCGAAGTGAGATGTATTAGAGATCTCATAGACATCTCAAACTGGCATGAGTCCTATGTAAATATTAGCTATTATTATTTAATATAGTCTGTCATAGGGATGATAGTCCCAGCCTTTCCAGACTGGTGGAAACTGTGAGAACTTGTTCCGTGAAGCCTTTGAGAGCCCAGAGTAACCCTAGTCCAAGATGATATTGATCACCCAAGTGAAGTTTTTCCATATGACAATTCTTTTATTAGTCAAGGAGAGCCATCTTTCCTTTGCTATGTTTACTTTCCTTCAAGCTAAACAGCTCCAGCTCCTTTAATCACCCTCTAAGACAAAGATCTGAGTGTCCTCAGCAGAGGGGCGAGCAGGATAGTCAGAGTCCTGAGTACCATGTCATGTGAGGAACAGAATTAGAGAATCTCCAAGAGGGAGAGGACCCCAGAGGCCACCAGGCCCTGCACATCTTGAACAGGAAACCCCATCCATAGCCTCCCTGGTACTATTTGAATCTAATTGAATGTGGAAAAGCTTCTCCTTGGAGAACAGTTCCTTATTTTTCCTTTTTGATTTCCCCAATAGGCTTCATGCTGAGGTGGATGAAGTTATTGGTTCCAAAAAAATCATTGAATATCAAGACCTTGGAAAATTGCAGTACCTCTCACAGGTATGGAAACCTACAAATGCTGCTCACAATGATGAAAAAAACAGCTTCTGAATTTGGGGTTTGTGCTTCTGGCTCAGCATTAGAGATGGAATGTAAAGACTTCTGCCTCGATTTGAGACTTCAGCTGATGAGAGCATTCTTGCCTTTCCTAAGTGTGCTAGAAATTCACAAACCATAGAGCCTGCACTTTACACATCTGATAACCAAACTCAGCAAACCCTTCTCCATATTACAACTGGAACCTCATTTAAACACAGAGTAATAACTGGTGTATTTCTTTCTCCCTTGGTGCTGAAACTTAGAAGGTACTTAGGGCATTTGCATTTCTTTAGCAGGTTAGAAACAACTGATGAGTTAGGTAGGTAGCCAGAATCTAGGGACTTTATTTCCTCTCTCTGACAGTCCTCTGACATCCCTGCATCATGGCCTCTTTTATCCATGTCATGACTATTCCTGTTTTCTTTCCAAGGGTCTGAACTGACCTTCCCAAAGGTCCCATAGCCATCATGTCCCTCCTCTGGGGCCCAGTTTTCTACCTACCTTATCTGCCCCAACCCACCACTATATATTCTTGTTATGTTCCAGGATTCAGAGAAATAATTGCAGCCACATCCCTGTCTGCTGTATTCATTCTCTTTATATTTATTAATTTTTTCAATTAATCAAAATCTGCCTTCTCTCCCTCCTTCCTCTGCCTCATCCCCATTGAAAAAGAAAAAAAGAAAAGCCCTTGTAGAAAATACACATAATCAAGCCAAAAAAAAAATCCTGCACTGGCCATGTCAAAAAATAGATGTCTCAATATGCAGTCTGAGTCCATCACCTAGGTGAGTTATATGTTTCATCATGAATGAATCCTCTGGAATTGTGGTTGGTCATTGTGTTAGTCAGAGTTCATAAGTTTTTCAAAGTGTTATTGCAATGTTCTTATTGTATAAATTGTTCTGATCACTTCATTGTTCATCAATTCATATAAGTCTCCTTGGGTTTCTCTGAAACCATCCCTTTCATCATTTCTTACAGAACAGTAATATTCCATAACACTCATATACTATAACTTATTCAGCCATTCTCCAGTTTATGGGCACCCACTCAATTTCCAGTTCTTTGCCAGCACAAAAAAAGTGTTTTATATATATATGTATGTATGTATGTATGTATATATGTATATATATATATATATATATTTTACATTTGACTCATTTTCCTCTTTGTTTTCTTTGGGGTATCACTGAGTTTTGCATAATTAGTAACCTTTGGGGCATCATCTCAAATTACTTTCTAGAATTGCTGCATCCATTCTTAACCCCCTCCAAATTCCACCTTCCAAGTGAGAAATGGAATTGTAGGATAGATTTCTTGAGGCTAGGCCTCCCCAACCCTATTAAGACTACACCCATGTAGAGTAGACTGATCACACTACATCACAAGACCAGGTTCCACATTTGTAGAATGAGAGGGTTGGACTAAATAATCTTTAAAATCCTTTAAAATCTAAAATCTAAGATCTTTAAAATCTAAAAAGTCTTTAAAAATTCCCTGAATTTTCATTTTAGTTTGGCTAACACTTTCTTTATTACTTACAGCTGTAGGAGAGGACACATTTCAAACACAGATAGAAAATGTAATTGCCATGAAGAATCTCTTCTTAAAACTGTGCAAGGTTAAACATTCTTCTTTTTGTCTTTTTTTTTGGGGGGGGAAGGTAGGGCAATTGGGGTTAAGTGACTTGCCCAAGGTCACATGTGAGTGTTAAGTGTCTGAGTGCAGATTTGAACTCAGGTCCTCCTGACTCCAGGACTGCTGCTCTATTCACTGTGACACCTCGCCACCCCTAAGGTTAAGCATTCTTATACAGTTAGAAGCAAACAAAAATCAAATTAAAGTAGTAGACAAGCTAAATGAATGCACACAAAGTTGAGAAATAAGCAAAGTATAGATACAAAGTTCAGTTAATCAGGCGTAGTGCATGGGTTGTGACTAGAGCATTTGGGGAACAATTAAAATTTTAATAGATAAAATAATTCCTGCAAGTGAATCTGGTGCTGTCCATTGCAGTGGCCACATACATTTCTCATAGATCTTTAGGGTAGCAATGTCTAGTCTACCCATAGACCTTTGCAGTAATGTCAATCTCAAGATGTTCAACAGAAAAGGAAAACCTAGACTCCTGTTGCCACACTTCCCCCTCCTTGTACTCTTAGAATAGAAAGGTTGTAACATCCTCACTTGTTGATGTGATTCCTGTCTAAGCAAGGACCATGGGAAAGATATTGTTCCATTGGGAGGGATTAAAATTAATTGGTTCTTTGATAAATGATTGAAGAATATGAACAGGCAGTTTTCAGATAAAAAATGAAAGCTATTTATAGTCATATGAAAAAATGCTCTAAATCATTATTGATTAGAGAAATGCACATTAAAACAACTCTGAAGTACTACCTCACACCTGTCTGATTGGCTAATATGACAAAAAAGGAAAATGATAAATGTTGGAGAAGATGTGGGAAAGTTGGAATACTTTGTTGTTGGTGGAATTATGAACTGATCCAACTGTTCTGGAGAGCAATTTAGAAATTGTTACAAAACTGTGCATACCCTTTGATCCAGCAATACCACTTCTAAAGCTGTATCCTAAAGAGATGATAAAAAGGGAAAAGGAACCAAATGTATAAAATATTTATAGCAGTTCTTTTTGTGGCAGCAAAGAACTGGAAATTGAGGGGATTCCCATCAGCTGGAGAATGGCTGATCTAGTTGTGCTATATGAGTGTAATGGAATACTATTTTCTATAAGAAATAATGAGGTGGATTTCAGAAAATCCTGGAAAGACTTGAGTGAAGTAATGTTGAATGAAGTGAGCAAAACCAGAACGCTGTACATAGTAACAGCAACATTGTGCAATAAGCAACTTTGATAGACTTGGCTCTTCTCGGCAATATAATAATCTAAGACAGTTCCAAAAGACTCATGATGGAAAATGCCATCCACATCTAGAGAAAGACTTTGGAGTCTGGATGCAGATCAAAGCATGCTATTTTCTCTTTTTTGTTTTTTTCTTCATTGTGATTTTCTCCATTTGTTCTGATTCTTCTTTCATAGCATGAGTGATGTGGAAATATATTTAACATGATTGTGCATGTATAGCCTATATCAGATTGCTTGATATCTTGGGAACGGTGGACAGGAGGGAAGGAGGGAGAGAAAAAATTTGAACTCAAAATCTTGTAAAAGCAAATGTTGAAAACTATCTTTCCATGTAATTTGAAAAAATAAAATACTATTAAGTGGAGTGAAAATGTAGTTGGTTGGTTAGGCAAAAGTGTAGGAGAAGTGGCAATGATCAAGCATAATCCCAAGAGCTAGAACAATGACAGATATGGTCAACAAGCATTTATTAAGCACCTGCTATTTACTAAGTGCTGAGGATAGAAAGGCAGAAAGTCTCTACTTCCAAGGGGCTCACAGTCTAATGGGGGAGAGATGTACAAATAAAATATATACAGAATGAATTGGATATCATCACAAAGGCAAGGCATTAGCATTAAGGGCAAAGACTTTTTGTAGAAGGTGAGATTTTCACTGAGATTTGACAGAAGTCAGAGGAAGAAGGTGAAGATAAGGAAGGAAAGAATTCCAGGCATAGGGAGCAGCCCGTGAAAATGCCCAAAGTCAGGAAATAGACTGTTTTGTGCAAGAAATAACATGACCACCAGTGTTCTTGGATTTAAGAGTACATGTAGAAAAGTAAATTGTAAGTGGACTGGAAATGCAAAAAGGTCCAGATTGTGAAATGCTTTAATAGCCAAACAGGATTTTATTTTTGATTCCAGAGGTAATTGGAAGTCATGGAAGTTTTTTGATAGGAAGGTGACACGGTCAGTCCTGCTCTTTTGGAAGACTAATTTGACAGCTGAAGGGAGACAAGAGGAGGGAGAAAGTTGGTGCAGAGGAACCAATTAGAAGACTTTTTTAAATGGTTCAGGTGTGAGGTGAGAAGGGCCTGTACCAGGGCAGTGGCAGCATCAGGAGAGAAAGGACAATGTGTGAGAGAAGTTCTGAAGGTCAAATCACTAAGACTTGGCAACTGGTTGGATCTGTGGGTTAAGAGAGAGTGAGGAGCTGAGGATGACACCTTGGTTTCAGGCCTGGATGGCTAGGGAAATTGTGGCTCCCTTGACAGTAATAGGGGACGTAGGAAGAGGGGAAGGTGGCAGGAGGAAAGATTCATTATTTAGGTGACCTTGGGCAAATCAGTTAATCTTTTGAAGCTTCAGCTTCCTTATGTGTAAAATGAGGAACTTGAACTAAATGGGCTTGAAGATCCCTTCTTTAAATCTGCAGTCCTATGGAATTAGTCACAGAACTAGTCATTTATTTGCCAAGATTTGAAACAAGTGTCCTTACTTGAGCCAGGCCTCTTTTCACTCTATGATATCATGGAGTGAGTCCTATCCTCATAGAACATATATTCTAGTAGAAGGGGATGGCACAAAAATTGATAGCTGCAATACCATGACGGGGCAGGTAGGGGACTCAATGGATAGAGTCAGGAAGACTCATTTCCTTGAGTTCAAATCTGGCTGCAGACACTTGCTAGCTGTATGACCCTGGGCAAGTCACTTAATCCTGTTTACCTCGGTTTTCTCATCTGTAAAATGAACGGGAGAAAGAAATGGTAAACCACCCCAGTATCTCTGCTAAGATAACCCCAAACGTGGTCACAAAGAATTGGACATGACTGAAATTACTGAACAATACCAACAATAACAAAATACCACAGGCAAATGTGATGTGCTGAAAAGAATGATTTATTTCTTCCTCTTAGACTTGCTATCAGTGGGCAAGTTTGGAACTGTTTTCATGAATAAGGAAGATGAGACCAGCAGTGTGTGGTGGATGATTTGGAAGAGGCAGAGAATGGAAGCAGGTTAGGAGATTGTTAAAATTGTTCAGGTGGGGATAATTAGGTTAGACTGATTGACGTCCAGTGGCATTGGAGAAGAGGATCAAAGGACAATATATTTAGAGCTAAAAGGGAACTTTAAGGTCAATAAGGTCAACTTCCTTATTTTACAAGTGGGGAAACTGAGACCCAGAGAGCTTAAATGCCTTGTCCAAGATCACACAGTAAGTAAGTGTCTGGGTCACAATTCAAACACAGAATTTCCTGACTTCAACTCCAGCATGCTAGTAAGAAAGAGTTTATGAAAGTAGTAAGGACAGGACTTGGCAACTGGTTTGATATGAAAGTTGGGAGAAAGGAGACTCAGATTACGTGGTTTGTTCCTTCTTGTCTGTGTTTTTTTCTGTATAGAGGACTAATTGCCCACCTCATGTTATTTCTCTAGGTTCTCAAAGAAATTCTCAGGCTATATCCTCCTGTTGTAGGAACTGTACGGTGGCTGGAGAAGGACACGGTGGTTGATGGCATTCTCATTCCAGGATGCACCTCATTATTTGTATGTCTTTCTTTTCATAACTGGCTGCAGAGTAAGCTTGGCAATGGAGAAGATTTGGGTCAGGGGTACATGGTAGTAAAGAAAGGGAAAGAAGGTACCAAACTTCCAAAGTGTCAGAACCTCCCTTTTAAGTCCTGGGTCCTGATGCCTCCTTGAGAAATGGGAGTCTCCTTGGGGTTCTGCATTTCTCAAAGGCTCACCTTTAAAAAGTAACGTGAATATCAGATACCGCTGTGAAACAGGGTCAACGTGGAGTGGTAAGGAGAAAGTCAGATTGACTTTCTGTGCGTTCTCACTTCTCTTTTTAGAAATGATACTTCCTTGCCTCTATAAGGCATTTTCTAGTGTAGACAGCACTTTCCAGAGAACAGTCAGAGGGGGAAAGGGCCCTACAATTCTAGAACATAGAATATCTGAGCTTGGAGGAACCTTTGAAAATATCTAGTTCAGCTTTTTCCATTTTATAGGTAAGGATGCTGAGGCCAAGAGAAGAGAAATAGCCTGTTCAAGGTTAAGTAGAGGACAATGCAAGTCTAGGATATTGACTTCCAAATTAATACTCTTTCTGTGGCATGTACCAAAGTGACTATCTTCTATACTTATCAGCACTCCTTTGGTGACCTTGTCTCACTCTCAAGGGACCAGTGTATTCAATCCTGCCTGTCCCACCTGCCTAGGACCCAGGTCCATAGATCTAGAGCTGGAAGAGACCTTAGGATTGAGGAAAAGGGAGATTAAGCACCTTGTCCAAAGTCGTATGGGTAGTATGTGTCAGGGGAGAGATTTGAACCCAGGTCCTCCGATTCCAGAGCCAGAACTCTTTCCACTAAACCACAAAGACCTTAAGAGTCTTTCCAGTTCTGACATTCATGCAGCGATTCTAAAGCCCCTTTCAGCTTTGACATTCGGTGGTTCTGGTTGATCTTTGAACCTTAACCTGAAGTAATGAATGTAAACAGGAAGAACTTTAGTCAGCATGACTACCATGTTTCCCCGATAATAAGACACTGTCTTATTAATTTTTTTGGACAGAAAAACACCAGAGGGCTTATTTTCAGGGGAGGGCTTATTTTAATGAACATTGACAGCAATTTTAATAAACAGGTAAATGTGAACAAAAAAATGTACCTTTATTCAATAAGCAAATCACTGGGGAAGAACAGGATGATGTGCTCACTGCTGCAGCTCTGATTGGATGCAGCTCGGAGCGCGGCGTGCGTTTCACTGGGGGGGGGAACGGTGCATACAGAGGGTACCGTAATGTAGTGTGTAGAGCAGGGGATCACCTTCACAACAGTAGCAATCTCAATAGGGCTTATTGTCGGGGGAGGGCTTATTTTCGAGGAATCTTACACAGTAAGGGGAGGGCTTATTTTCGGGATAGGTCTTATTATCGGGGAAACA